>NC_041394.2:67673233-67740733 GCF_900747795.2 Erpetoichthys calabaricus
ACTGCTGCACTGTACATAAAGAAGGGCACAAGCTGAAGATGTCAGGGTATACCTGTGACAGCTGGGTAGTACATACCTTGAGTGCATGGGACAGGCTGATGTCTGGGACAGCATCTTTGCATTGTTTAACCTGTTTAAAGGTTTTACTCATGTTGGCCTTTGTCACCTGAAGTACAGCTCTGCTTGCTGGTCATCCTGGAAGTCTGACCTCAAGGCTTAAAATTAACAAAGAAGTCATTCAGCTCACTAGGGACTGAGGTGGGGATAACCTGGGCACAGCTGGCAAGGTTTTGTAGTTTGTGATCACCTTCAGACCTTTCCACATTCAATGCAGATTGCTGCAGCTGAAATCATTTTCCAGCCTGCTTCCATATTGAGTCTTTGCAACTCTGATCGCACTCTGTATTGTATGCTCCATGGAGCTCCTATAGCACTGGGTCATTTTAATTTAAAGTAACAGTCCAGTCCCTCATGCTCATACGAACAGTGCTCTTCACCCAAGCTTCTGATTAGTGTAGAAAAGTCCTATGCGGGTAGGCACACACAAGTCCATGTAGAACAGGGCTGTCCAAACTTTTTTCACTGATGGCCAAATATAGAAAAATATACGAAGGGCTGGGCCTCCCACTATATACCTCACCTCCAGTGTATTAAGTTAGTAAAATCAATCAAATGTAGGTAAATTATGCTTCATAATTGAATATGCTTAAAGAAAAAACAGCATTACAGCTCTCCTTTGACAGGTTTTCAATTACTGTATTACCAAAAGTGTTGAAAGCTTATTCTCATAACAGCATCTTCAGATTGCTTCTATGTCAAGATATATATATGTTGAGCTAAACAGCATGATCATTCTTTTTGCGTGGCATCTCATCAGAGGAAACTTGGCCTTTTTCAAGCTCTGGTAGAAGTCGGGTAAGGAGAGAAGCTGATGTTGATTCTTCAGAGAATCATCACACTTTATTTCAGTAAGTTCTAATTGCAGACTCTCTTCCATTTCTTCTGCATCCATCAGGAAGGGAGTCGAGAACAGCTTGATTTCCTTTCTCAATGACAGAAAAATCTTGGAAGCGCTAGCTGAATTCTGTCATGAGAGATGTAATCACTGACACATATTTCCTCTTATTAGCAGAAAGCCTGGCCTCTGAAAAAGTATGCTTTCATGTGTGTGTAAAAGTTGTGGCACAAGCTGGTCTTTGCCTTGTAGGCTCTTGTTCAGTTTGTTCAGATGTTCAGTAAGATCAACTAAAAAAGCTAGGTCTGCCAACCATAAAGCTCATAAAGAGGTCAGTCCTTCTCTTTCAAAAACTGGTAGAATAAAATAAAACATTTGCAGCATGGAGTCGTGGCTTAGGCAGTGTACATCAGTATGGTAGAGGAGGTCCCTGTATTCTGCATCAACATCAGAAAGGAAAGCTTGAAATTCCCTGTGGTAGAGCCCTCATGCTTGAATTATGTTGACAGTTTTCACAACAGTGTTCATCACATCGCCAAGCTGGACTGTATTGGCACATAGGGCTTCTTGGTGGATGATATAGTGCATTTTAACAGCCTCACCTCCACTCTCTTGCAACTTGCTGCACATCATAGATGCCATTCCTTTGTGCTCACCTGTCATTGCTGGAGCCCCATCTGTTGTAACGTCACATAACTAGTCCCATCTTGTCATAGTGCATCTGACACAACTTCAAAAATGTCCTTATCCGTTGTTGTTCCCTTTAGACTCTGAATATCGAGTAGCTCCTCCGTAACATAAAAGTTATCGTCAACTCCCCGCAAAAAAATCAACAACTGTGTGGTATCTCAGCATCTGTGCTCTCATCACATACAATTGAGTAAAAATCAAATGCACAAGCTTTATCTGACACTTGATGTTTTAAGTTAGCTAACAAATCTTCAATTTGCCACACAACATGTTTGAATTGTTGCATTTTCTCTGGGCACATTATTCCTGCGACTTCAGTGAGGCACTCACTGTTTTATGAAGTCACCATCTGAGAATGGTTTCCCGTGTCGGACAATGAGTTGTGCTACCTTGTAACTGGCTAATGTGGCATTTTCTTGTGTTTTGATAGCATGGAAAAAATACTATTGTTGAGCTGGCAGACTAGCTGCCATTTGCTTAACTTCTGGTTCTTGCTCGGCACCAGTGTTGGACGTGTAGGTCGGATGTTTGGTTTCATAGTGTTGTCGCACATTATACTCTTTCATTACTGGAATAGTTTCATTGAAAATCAAACAGACACACTTCCCCTTGACTTCTAGGAAGAAATATTAATTTTCCCACCATATCTGAAATTCCCACCATATCTGAATTTCCCACCATATCTGAATGACACTCACTTGCTATTTTGTGTTTCCTTGGTTCTGCCATTTTTGGTCACCTGTAGCAAAATTTTACTTTGGTTGTGCTTGTTTTGTGAAGACACTGCCTTGACACTAGAATCCCTGAAGCCTACAAAAAAAGTTGTAATTTTGGGCCACCTTAAATTCCTTTGCACCCCTCTATTAGTGTCTTTTGTTTTGCAAATGTGTCGATCAGCACAAGCAGCAAGCAGCCTGCTATCCCACCCCCACACCGCTGCTGCTCAAGTCAGACAAAAGGTTCTCCCAGCTCAAGTCTGCTTATCTATGTGTGAGATACTTGGAGTTATATAGGGTAAATAATATATTGTTATTTGGAACACATGCATTTCATATGTGTTCCGTGTCTACAATGATCTGGGTAAATATAGGATGACAGGAAACGCGAGGCAAGAAATGTCTAACACAATGGTTAAACAGAAACTTTTTTCACGTAATAGTACTAATGACAACATTTTGACATGAAGAGTATAATGTGTGAAGACTGAAGTCCAAATATCAAATAAACACTTTCACATAAGGTACAAGTATATCAAAAAAAGTGTGCTTTCATTCAAGAATATAACAGAAGAAAAATAAATTGGGTTAGGGTAGGACATTGACATGATCACTTGTATGGTACAGTGGTAAGAACTTCTGACTCATATTCAAGAGGTTGTTGGTTCAATTCTGGGCCCTTCCTAGAATTACCATTTCCAGTAGTGAGCTGCTCTTATTGTTACTATTATAGAATAAAAACACACATTTGATTTGAGTCTGTAATAGCCAATGTAAATTAATCGTACTTGTAAAGGTTAGCGTTTTTTTTTATTATTCAGTTTTATTCTCTCAGTCACGTTCATGCTCCCCCCAATCTGACACTGTTACTTTTCAGATAAAGACGTGGTATAACAGAGATGAACTCAGATGAGGATGAGGGTTCTACATTGGAGAAAGAGAACAGAAGCCCTCCCTGCAAGAAACGTCCAGTCACATATAGGAAAAACACAGCTGCACCAGGCATAAAGGCAGAAGATGCCACCATTTGGCTACAGCAAGAGGTTGGGCGTCATTCTGCCAGTGAATCTTCCACACATATGTCCTTCAATGAAACAGCAGGGCCTACAGAGCTTGCCAAGGTATTGTGCAAAGTTTTGTTGTAATTATGTTTTTTGATGGTCTTTAAATAAAAAAAAAATTTATGTTACTTATATAAAAGCCACATCATCATCATCATTATCCTCCTACAGCGTGAAGTCACAAGTAGACTGTAGAGCTCCCTGTGTTTGTAGTCCAAAATTGGAGTACTCAAACAAAAACCTACATTGGTTATCTGTTAATGTAAAACTAAGAGAGGCATTGATGTCATACTTGCAAATGTTCTTCTTTTATTACTACTTTACCTACACCACATGGCAGTTATTGCTGCAATTACATGTAAAATCTTTGCCAATTTTTGATCACTATGTCAGTTGAAAAATATAAAAGGTTGAAACTGTACTTCATTGAGTCAGTGTCTGTATCTAAATAAAGCAATCAAACCCAGAATTGGTCAATATTTAAAAAATAAAACTTGTAGCAGCAAAATTTAGAACTTGCAGATTTCTTTTTGTACTCTGTGGAAAGTCAAAGGAGAGAATTTTAGTAGTTCATTAGAGATTTAATAAAGGTAAGACATTATTTATACAGCATATTGTGTACCAAGGGCGGCACGGTGGTGCAGTGTAAGTCTCAAGAAGGCATGAGACATGAGCCAGCCTGCAGTGCTGAGGGGAATGGGCAGTGGATTGTTTTTATTTATAAGCCTGATGGAATAAGGGTGAAAACTGTCTTTCAGCCTTGTTGTTCTAGCTGCTATGCTCTTGTAGTGTCTTCATGATGGTAACAGTATGAACAGTTCATGTTGTGGGTGGGTTGTGTTCTTAATACTGTTATGGACCCAACTGAGAACTTTGGTGTTATAGATGTCCTTTAAAGCAAGGAGTGCTGTTCACAATGATATTTTGTGTTGATTTTATCACCCGCTGTGGAGCCTTGCAGTCCCATGTTGTACTGTTTCCAAACCAGACTGTAATGGAGTAGGTGAGGATACTCTCAATTGTGCATCTGTAGAAGTTGCTGAATATAGTGCTTGGCATGCCAAACTTCCTCAGCCTTCTCAGAAAATACAAACGCTGCTGGGATTCTCCGCCAGGTAGGTGCAAATTAGATTCTCAGAGATATTAATACCAAGAAATGTAAATGTGGCCACTCACTCTACCTCAGTCTCTCCAGTGTACAGTGGTGGATGCTGCCCACTCCTCTTCCATGTGTCAATAGTTATTCCCTTCATTTTGCTGGTGTTAAGAAAGAGATTACTGTCCTGATATCACTTCACAAAGCCAGCCACCTCCATTCTGTATGATGACTCATCACCCCCAGAAATCAGTCCAATGACGGTGGTATTGTTGGCAAATTTAATAATGCTAGTGCTATACTGGAAAGCGAAACAGTCTGTGAGTGAAGAGTGTGTACATCAAGGGACTCAAAACACATCCTTGTGGGGTTCCTGTATGTATGGTAATTGTTTTGGAAATGTTGTTTCTCAGCGTGACTGACTGGGGTCTGTCTGTTAAAAGGGCCAGGACCCCAGTTGCAGAGAGCAGGTGGCATACCTAGAGTGGAGAGCTTGTTGGTGAGCTTAACTGGTATCACAGTATTAAAAACCAAGCTGTTTCAATAAACAGTAATTGAGCATAACAGTCCTTATTCTCTAGTTGTATAATAAATGTATGCAATGTTGTGGTAACTGTGTCCTCTGTTGACATGTTTAGTCTATATGAAGCTGTAGAAGATCATCTCCTAGTATTTTTGAAGTAGTATGGACAGTCCTTCAGAGGAGTTTGTGATTCTCTCAAATGAGGACACCAAACTACACCATGATGTTATCAGTCAAGATACTTTCATTAGTGCAGCAGTAAAAGCTCACTAGTGTTTTGGTTCTCACCCCAAAGCTCTTTAGCCTTCTCAGGGAAAAGAATCTCCGCTCAGCATTTATCATTATGCTGGTGGTTTTGACAGACCAGACAGGTATTTGATGATAAGGACACCCAGGAACCTAAAGTTGCTAACTGTCTGAACAGAGGGGCCGCTGATGTGGAGTGGAACATGACTTCCTTTGTTCTTTTGCTCTTTCTGAAGTAAAAAATGATCTCCTTTTGTTGTTAACATTCAGGGAGAAGTTGTTGTTAAAGCACCATACAGTCAAGTCTTTTATCTCCTTCTTGTGGGAAGCCTCATAATTGTTGTTGATGAGACCTGTAGCTGCGTTTGTCCAGGGTTTCCAAGTAGTTCAAAATAGTTTCAAATACAGCTAACAGAAAGGCATTCAAACAGTTACGAAGTCTTGTTTGCAAAAAGAAAAAAAAAACTTCACAGCCCAAATGTCATTGTTTTAAAATTTGTAGTGAAACTCAAAGCAAAGAGTTCACACAAAAAATAAGGAAGAAATTTGATAGGTTACACTGAAAAAAGGAAAATGTCTTGTCTGTGAAATTCTATTTATTGCTTCAGTTTTAGGGTGCATTTCTTAAATGTTTCTATACATTATTTCATACATAAGGACCACAATTACATACGTACATATGGTAACAGTAACATTCAGAAAACTATATGCCCTTAATGCCTATCTGTCTAACAGTTCATGTTTATTTCCGGCTGTCTAACTGTAATCTGAGAATTATTCCATTGTCACACAGAGGTAAACATTAAGAACATTCCATTACTTTTTAGTTTAAGAGGGTAAAACTGAAAATTCCACTATCTATGTTAAATTTAAATTTAAACCAAGCAAAAACTTACATGAATTTGTCATTAACTTGATGATTCTGCTGTGCTCGTGCTTTTCTATACAATCATAGGTGAATAGACTGTGTAGCAGTAGGCTGAGGCAGCACCTTTGTCAAACACCGATGTAGGTGAACAACATGGATGAGTTATTTTTGCCGGTCTTCACTGGCTGGGGTCTGCTTGTCAATAAGTGAAACACATAGCCGCAAATGGTCTCTGAGGTGTCTGAGCTTTAGCATCACACCAGGCTAGAAGGCACAGTGGTGTTGAAGGCAGAACTATAGTCAATTAACAGCATACTGACATAGGTGTTTTTCCTATCCAAATGTCCCAAAGCAGTGTGCAGAGCGAGGGACATGGGCTCATCGACAGTTCTATTATGCTGGTATGCAAACTGTAGTGGATCTAGGGTAGCAGGGATGTTGTGGCTAATGTAAATCATGAGGGGTTTCTCCAGACACTTCATCACCATGGAGGTTAATACGATGGGCCATAGCCATTCATGCAGGAAACAGCAGACGCCTTTGGCATAGGAACAATTGTGGTTTTCTTAAAACACCACTGCAATGTACATAAAGACAGAGACAAGCTGAAGATGTCAGTGTGCACCCATGACAGCTGAGTGTCGCGTGCCATCTGGGCTCAGGACAAGATGCCATCTGGGCCATCTAACCCGCTACTTTGTGGGATTTAGTAGATTTTTTTATAAGCAACTTTTACTTTCTATATAGATACCATATGTTGGCATATAAATATGGAAAGTATTGTTGCAAAGACAAAATATCAGCTTTGCCCTTTCAATGGATTTAAACAATGTAGGCATCCCTGTACATGATTTAACCACTTTCAAAACGATTCTTTGGGTGTATGTCAGGATAAGAATTTCTGGACATGATAACTCACAAGTAAAAACTCAGTGTTAATGAAATAAAACCAAAAGCTGATTTTGAGAAAAAATTCTCCTGTAGATTTTGCTGTATAGAAGGCGTACACACATGGAACAAGTATTGGGACAACATCAAAATTTCAGTTTTCCCAAGTATATTTTGACTATTCCTCCTAGAGTCCAAAGACATGCAGGTTAGGTGGATTGGCGATTCTAAATTGGCCCTAGTGTGTGCTTGGTGTGTGGGTGTGTTTGTGTGTGTCCTGCGGTGGGTTGGCACCCTGCCTGGGATTGGTTCCTGCCTTGTGCCCTGTGTTGGCTGGGATTGGTCCCAGCAGACCCCCGTGACCCTGTGTTCGGATTCAGCGGGTTGGAAAATGGACGGATGGATGGATATTTTGACTATTTTAGTTGAGTGATGTTGGTCTGTTGTGTACATGTTTGTCTGTGAGTCAGGATGTGAGCATGTGGACATGATAAGCTTGATTTAAAGAGTTAATCCAAATTAAAATTATCACAGTTACCTATATACTTATTTGCTAATGCTTGGCTACTTTAACTCAGTCAGAGCTCAAAGTAGTATATTATTTCCAAACCTTATTATCTTAGATAGAACACAATTAAAATAAAATCAATACATAAAGTATTTGTTAAAGTCTGAATAAAATATCGTTGCTAGCACTAATCATGTTTCTAATATTTAATATGTCATATTGGATGCTCTCTTGAACTTAAAGATGAGCAATTGATCTTTAAACATACAGGTAAGTGATTGATAGACAGACAGATAGTACTTTGTCCCAAAAGTGAAATACAGCGTTTTACAGAAACTCAAGAAATATTACTAACAACAACAATGTCCTTTCAAATACACACAATTACAGAAAAAAAGAACAAAACTTTTGACTTGGCTAATGATAAGAAAGCAATCGCAATGAGGCATTACAAAGGAGTATTGCTTGAGGTATAAAGGAGACCCAGTGGTGTTTCCTGACACAATACTGCTCAATAATTTGTTGGTTGAAAATACTTTATGATAGCGTGTTATATCATTTAAAGATACATAGAGTTTCCAAAGCTCTCAGAAAAAAAAATTGTTGATTTATATATGTCTGGGAGAGATTAAAACTCAATTTCAATTGAAATTTCTTAAGTCAATCAGTCAACAGTAGTAGAATAATCTACAAAGAAGTTTTAAATTAACTCATAAGGTGGTTTAAAGTTGTATATAATGACAGATAAACTCGGTCCATTTGCGTTAACATGTTGTTTATCTTTCAATGACAGTTTTCATAGTTATATGGAAAATACAGTATAATGACAGATTTTTGTACCTTTCATTTAGAGGTTTATGAAAAGTGTCTAGGTGATGTATATATTATTTACATTTCAATTATATTTCACTAATTCAAGTTTACTCCCCATTAAGTGTGAAAGGAATAATGTTACACAACAGATTGTTACACAAAGAAAAGAGTTAAGCATGTACTTTAAGCATGTGCTTCAGCATAAAAACATGTCTATTCTGTATAGTTCACTACATCTTTTGTAAACAAAAGGAGTTTTAATTAGCATTTTCAGATATCACTGATGTTTGTAGTAATTATGTATTTCTTACTTTACTTCCTTACAGTTGCTGAAAATGAAACTGGCCCTTAATGGTTCCACTCATTCTAACATGTAAGTCTAATATTATAAATAATAATAATAATACATTTTTATTTATATTGCACTTTATATTTTAGATTGTTTTTCTTTGTTTTTATATTTTTGATATATTTCCACAAGTAGAAAGTTCTTCATATATATATATATATATTGTGATGGATGGTGGTCAGCGTCTTTATCCATCCGGGATGCTTCCTTAAGGGAAGGACAGGGGAGATGGCTTTTGAAGGGTGCTATCTCCCCAAAACTGTAATTTGGCAACCCCCCCATGGGATGTAATGGCCCCTCTGAGCCCCACGGGGCTATATGGGACTTGGTATTGGTCTGCTCAGCCCTGCTGGGTTCCATGGATGCCACCAGGGGGAGTTGTGGGAGCTGCAGAGCTCTGCATTGGGCTTCAACCGCACCTGGGAATAATTCCAGACCTTCCTAATGAGCAACCTGGAGTTCTCCCGTATGCAACTTAAAAAGAGCCAGCTACCTCACAGAACAAACCAGAATTGGGGTGGGAGAAGATGAAGTTTATTAGTGGAGGTGGAAAGACAGAAGAGGAAGAAAGGACTGATTCTTGTGCTTGGGACTGTGCTTACTGCAGTGGGGAGAAAGGGAGAAGGGCTCCACACTATAAATAACCGTGTCTTGTGCTGGACTTGTGCCTCTGTGTCTGGTGTGTCAGGTGTTTGGGGAGCTGTATACCCCCTGATATATATATATATATAAATATATTTGTAATTTTTTGCATCCCTTCTGTGTGTACTTTATCTACCGTATATACTCCCACGTATAAGTCAGGACTTGATTTTAACATATAATTTTTGGTATTTTATAATGTTGGTCGTATAAGTCGAATGTGGAAAAACTCACGTTATTGGTCCAAGAGGTTAACACCCACCTGAGAGGGTAACCATGGAGCACACTGCTTTTTTTTTCCATGTATTGTGCCTACGTGACCGCATGGTAATACCCAAACTATTCCGAAGTAACGTTTGGAATGATTTGTATTTTATGTATCTCATACCCTCATACACCTTTATAATAACAGCATCCCTTATCTACGATGGAGCGTTCAATCAGAAGAAAATATGAAGCTGGTTTTAAATTAAACAACATTGGTGTGGTGGCTCTGAGGCTAGGGCTCTGCACTGGCAATCGGAAGGTTGCAGGTTCGAATCCCATAAATGCCAAAACAAGGCACTCTGCTCTGCTGGGCCCTTGAGCAAGGCCCTTAACCTGTAATTGCTGAGAAAAAGCTCTATATAAATGCAAAGATTATTATTATTAAGTAGTGAAAGAAACTGGTAACTGACGTCTGAGAAACTGATGCGAGATTGGAGGAGGCAAGATGATGAAAAAAAAAATTTAAGTGTCGCATTTTTGAACGGTCATATAAGTCCAGGTCTGATTTTATGATCCATTTTTTGGGTTTCAAGACCCGACTTATACGCGAGTATATACGGTATCTATCTATCTATAGAAACAGTTGTGAAAGAGAGGTGGGGGGGGGGGGGGGTACTAAGCCCTAAACTTTGTCACAACCAACACAGACATAGTTTCAAATATAATGATTTATTATTTCCAGTACCTTTACAGGCCTTTCTAGAACCCTCAGTATATCACAGCACACCACACAATAAATATTTTTTCCCTCCTTCTCTGTCCTACTCCTCTTCCTCTAAGCAAATGCTGTCCTCTGGCTCCCAACTCTGATTTGCTTGGAGGAAGTCATAGCAGCTTCTTTTATCTATGACCTGGGAGCCTACTGGAAGCCATTGCAGGTCTAACAGAAGTCCCTGAAAATAGGGATTACTATAACCCCTGGCACACCTCGCGGAACCCAACAGGGCTGCCCCACTGGACTACAGGTCCCAGCATGCTGCCACCTTGTGTATAGGGGAATAAAGGAACCAAACATTGTTGTCTCCCGTGGGATTCCTGTTCCTTCCTGGCTGGAAAGCCCTGTCTATTTCCTTTATTATGGTGACCCGACTGGGCAGGGAATCATCCTGTCTCATCTGTCTATTCACTTTGGTACTCACACAGTCAATACTGGAATGATTTCAATGAAAGATAGCTTCCCAAGATAAACAATTTAATTATGCTGTGCCATCTCCATCATTATATTAATGTATACAGCCACCTAACATACAAGAAAATCACTACTACAATGGAATTATATCATTAGATGCTGATGGACACTTGTTCAAAAAGCTATAGCATTGTACACAGGATTTGCCAAAGAAAAATTAGTTCCATTCAACCTGAAGGACCTTAGATCACAACTCTATGTGTTTTGTTTGCACAACATCTACAAATCATGGAACTCTGTATGTTAGCTGACATTTAATTTTTAAAACTCAAGATGCAACTCAGGAGCCTGCAGTATACTTTTGAAATAGTCTGATGGTTCAGACAGCAAGCACTTTTCCTCACCCTCTAATCAATGATACAGCAGTTAGAAACTTAATTTTCACATTGTTTTCTTGCTGCTCACCATCTTCTATACTGGTTGGGACCATACGCTCTTTCCTGAGATATCTTCTGCTATTGTCTGTCACTGCTAATTGCATTTATGTTTACCACAAATTTCTGCTCTGTTAATGTTTGAGCAAATGTGGATTTGCATACATTAGTCACTATAAAGCACAGTCCATCATTTACTTTGGTAAAGCTATTAGAAATAACATACCATCATGGAGGCCATAAAAGAAACAAAAGGAAGTCTCCAGAAAAATCTACATTAATTAATAAATGGATAAAATTAAATAAAAAATATGCACTGTGACTGTCAATGTGTAGATGTGTAATCAGAATAAATCAACTAGCTAAAATCCAGCCTAAGGAAAAAATGCAAAGCATCCTGTCGACAACAATCAAAAATAGCTCAATTGGGCAACAAAACCGCAGACTTGGTAACACTGAAATAGTCTGTTTCTTGATTCACTGAAAATTTTACGTACATATTACTGTAAGTAACCCTAATAACTGACTCACTTTTTCTTTTTAATATTTTAACTTTCAGGTTCAACTCCAATTGTTTCCTACACTGCTAAACAGTTTCATTTTGTGCCAAAAAATATGACATGGTTTGAGGCTCAGATGTTCTGCAGAAATACCTACTTAGACCTGGTAACTGTTACTCGTCCAGAAGTCAATCAGCAGCTGTTAAATATGTCAGGAAATCAAAGTGTTTGGATTGGACTGAGCCGTGACAGTGACAACTGGCAGTGGTCCAATGGGCAAAACGTTACATATTCAAATTGGAAAAGAGACTTCTTCTGTGCTTTTCTCCAGTCTGATGGCTCTTGGAATGATTCCGTTTGTAATGTCAGAAATCCTTTTATGTGCTATAAAGGTACAGTATTTAAAATGAATATAATATGTAGAAACACAATGTTAATGTCTCACTGAATTAAATAACACAAAAGATTTCCTTGTTAGAACATACTTTAATTTACACTGGGGAAAAACATAAAAAAGAATAATTTAATTTTGATCTCAAGCATTTTTGGCCTGGGCCTTAGGACCCAGTAAAACTTCAAGAAAAATCTAGGGAAGGCATTAAATGTTTTGTTTTGATCAGCAGGCTGTTGTTCTCAGATCCATAGGGGTGCAAAGTGCATTTTGAACAATTTTTCATTTTTGGAGGATTTTGTTTTTTCTCTGTTCTTGGGGGGGGGAGTGGTATTACACAACACTCACACATGAAATTAAGACTTAGCCAAGGAAGTCTTCCTTGAATAAGCCCACTTTTGCAATGGAGGCCAGTTGCTTTCAAAAGATCAAAATACTGCTAGTTATCTCACGATGGTTTAAACAATGCATGATTAAGCACATACTCAAGATATTTAAGTAGCGCCAAGAGTCGATCATATTGAACACAAAGCAGAGTATAGCTTCTGCAGGATGATTACCTGTGACACTAAGTGTGAACCTAATGGGAGAAATAGTGCATGGAGTTTTATTTTATTGTCATACAATTTAAGAACATATGATGATGGCAGTGGTGGTCATTTAGTAGTTCATCAATGCATAATACTTTATTTATCTCCATATATATAAAATCCAACATCTGTGTGTCTGTCTGTATGTCTGCCACTTTTCATGAGAGAACTACTTAATGGATTTAAATCGTGTTTTTTTCTATAATTTGCTTGAACATTCAGGTTGATTTTGCAACTTCTCTCATCGCGCTAAGTATTATCGTTCGGTTGCTGCACTGATTTATTCGCGTGAATTCGAGAGACAGGCTGCAGGCTGAGGTGAGGGGGAGGCAGGGCCTCAGGAGTAGGGAGCTGGACGGAGCCATCCTCACTCACATGCCAGCCTCCATTCAAGTCACTGTACCTCTCACCACGTGTTGGAGTATACCTTGTCTCCGCTTATAGTGATACCTGTTTGTTCAGCAAACATGATCATCTAGAGATTGTTAAAGAGTAACGTTTGACATTTTTCAAATAGAGATCACAGCTACATGTGTTTTAGACAGTACCTACTCATTGTCAGAGATATCATGGTCACATGCTCTTCTCCCCATGCAGGGCACGCTCTCCTATCAGAGCTGAACACGATCAGATACAGTGGCAATGTTTGACGTTGGAGCGTACCTAGCTTCCGCTTGTCCTTAGATACCTTGCCGACTTTTTACTTTTTTGGCAAGGAGATCACAGTTACATTCTCGCTCCTGATAGCAAAACCAAAAATACTGTTTATGAACAGACACTCAGATACGAAAGCTAGACACAGGGGACAGGTAGTAATAAAATAAAAATGAAATGCATCCGCTATTGTAGGAATTTTGATGATTAACAATCAATAAGAGGGCCACCCAGGAGGATGTCATAATAATGTGGGTTTAAATAATTATCAGTTTCAGCCTCTAATGTGCCGTTATTCCCATAGATTTCCATAAATGTACATAGATTCACTAAAGTGAGTTGACTTTGCATTGTATGGTTTGTGCAATTTTGTAGTTGTCTGCTAATGCCAAAATGATCAGTAAGAGACACAAACCATATAAGACAATTTCTATAATGAATATTTTACTGGCTGATCCTCAATTACAAATCATTTTGTATTTTTAATATCTTACTGGTTAAAAAAATAAAAATAAAACAATATGGGCTATTGTAAAAATAATAAAGAAAAAATAATTCAATCAGTTTAATGTTACTTTTTATTATTAAACAAAATATCAACAAATATGGTTATGACTGGGGCAGATTGGAACTGTCTTTCAGTCTTTGAGTGACATAATACAAACCAGCCTACCCCGACTGTGGGGGAAAGAGTGGCAGGTGGGAATTATTATATGGTGATGTGGTAAATTAGATTAGATTAAATAAACTTCATTAATCCCATGGGAAAATTCAAATGCTAACAATGAAAAGAGATATAAAACTCCTAAATCAGCAGTCTCTTGCTTTTTTTCCATGCACTCATGTAGATGTTGGAGCAACAAGTTGCCATAGTCAAGAGAGTTGTCCAGTGAAGTACAGTGGAACCTCGGGTCACAACTGTAATTCATTCCAAAACTCTGGTCGTAACCCGATTTGGTCGTGACCCGAAGTAATTTCCCCCCACAGGATTGTATGCAAATACAATTAATCCGTTCCAGACCGTACGAACTGTATGTAAATATATTATTTTAAAAGATTTTTAAGCACAAATATAGTTAAATAAACCATAGAATGCACAGCATAATAGTAAACTAAATGTAAAAACATTGAATAACACTGAGAATACCTTGAACAACAAAGAAAACTAACATTGCAAGAGTTTGCGCTATAGCGCTACGAACTGCTCACTAAAAACACTTTTTTTTTAATGACTTTTAAGCACAGGGAAAAAAATGAACATTTGAAAAATCCGTAATTTAATAAACAACCAAGAAAAGTAGCATTGCAACAATGCACACTACAAACCGATCGCTGTAAACAGAAGTGAAGTGGAGGTTAAAATCCAATAGAAAAAAGTCTTCATTAAATACAACGAGGTTTAAACAATGCTCAAATCAGTCTCTTTAAAAACAAGCCCGGTGCATTCTTTAACTACCTTCCCAGCCTTATGCGGCCAGCCCTCTCTCTCTCGTGTGTGTGTGTCTCTCTATCGCACGCACGTGTGTGTGTGTGTGTGTGTGTGTGTCTCTCTCTCTCTGTCTCTGGCGTGCGCGCGCGAGTGTGTGTGTGTGTCTGGTTCTCTTGCTCGCTGCACAGGGAATGCACAGGGAGAGACTGAACACGTGCGGAAATCATTGGCACGCACAAACCGAAAGGGAAACTGGCTTGTTCTTATACCGAGTGTGTGGTCGTGAACAGATGCAAGAGTTTGGCGAACTTTTTGGTCGTAACCCGATTTGTACGTGTTCGTGTACGTGTACGTTCGTGAACTGAGGAAGATACTATAGGTATCTTCAGTTTTGTATCCTTGATAGTCAAGGACCACGCTTTCTAGTTACTTTTACCACTACCTTTTGTTGCAAGTAAGAGCAGATAAACAAATCAAGATCTTTGGACTGGTGATGTGCAAAGTAATCAAAGCCTGTAGAAGCTCTGCATTCCTTTCATATATACTGTACCTGAGTATCTCTTTCTTTATGTTCCTCAGATATTGTTGTCTCTGTCATGTACCCAGAATTAGTACAACCCTGTCTTTTCTCTAATATGGATCCTGCAATTGAACTAACTTCATTCCTTCTCACAGAATGAGTCTCATTAGACATATATAAACAAAAATCCTGTGTGTGTATGGAGCAGTCAACTCCGCTCACACTCACCCACAACCATTAGATGGAACATGCATGCACTTCTAAAATTTTTTGACACTTGCATGCACCTTACTTCTCACTACGAAAGACCTGTGTGCAGCAAATGCCGCCACGCACCAACAACGTCGTGCTAATGACACAAATAAAGAGACACAACATCCAAATGAAGCAAACACCACGGCTCTGCAATGTGCAAGTGAAACACCTTAGCAACAGAGGTCAAGTTTTGAAGTTTTCCCTAAAAACATTTTCTATCTGGAGATATTTTCTTGAAACAAACATTAATAGGACTCATTTGCCAGCGATACAGCTAAGATATGGTATTACCAGTGTCTTCTTACAAAAACCAGTGGGGCAGCAAGCACAGGTAGGTCTACATCCTCTGCCTTGGGCAATTCTTAAGAGTTAGTGGACACCTCTCCAAGTTCACAAATGTAGTAAAACTGCTAAGGAGTCTTCGTGTTGTTTTTTGTCCTTAAGACCACATGCAGCTAGCCTTTAATAACAAGGAAATTAAAAAACTAAAAATACTGAAGTAGCATTAACCTCCCTAATGTTGAATGTTTTTTCATCAGAAATGTATTGATTTACTTAATGAGGTAGAAAAACATAATAAATAATGCTTGTGTCAAATATTTGACATGTTAAAATGTGTGCTTCAATTTAAATGTCTAAAGTCTAAATTGTTTTGTGATAGAAATGTGTCATTTTTCACCCTCTAATAGAAGTCCATAGAGCACTAGATCCCTAGTAAAGGATCAATAATCAAAAATAACATCATATTTGTAATCACTGACCTTGAAATACTGTAAAATGATGTCTCACATACTCATGTTTGAAATTTATCATTTTTAACAATTTGGGAGAGGCTCTAAGAGGGATAGGACCTGCTGTGAAGAATCAAATAACAAAAATACTATCATATTTGTGTTCAGTAACCTCAAAATTGCATAAAATGACTGTCCACATGCCTGTGTTACTGATACCCATTATTTCAAAGTTCTGCAAAATACAGTCACCATGACCCCAAGTATTCCATTTGGGGGAGAACTCTTGGGTTTGGTTGATGTGACGTGTACAACTTTAAGCACTTCTGATAATTTTTTCTGAAGACACTTATTTATTTACTTTTTATTATAAGGGTGTACTTTTCTGTTCAAAATATAGTCCAAAAAATGGTCTAAAATTAAGGTTTTCTGAGTCTAGAGGGACAAAAATTGGGGGTAACACCATAAAGCTTGACGTTTTGCATAACTAAACATCAATTTCTCTACTACTATGCAGTGTGTACTAATATGTACTATTGCTAATTATTAACTTTGCAATGCATAATATATGATGCCTGCATAGCTATAATATATTATTGCATATTCTTTCATTAATAATTTCTTCATAAGTCAAAATATTATTTCACATTCATCATATAATTTTCTGTAATATTGAAAAATATTCACAAATCTACATTCTATCATCATACCACAGTATTGCACTTACAGTACCTGTTGCTGTCTTTTTTTACTACCTCCTGCCCCTGCCTCATCAGCATCACTGGACTGACTCACTGTGGCTCTTTGTTGGAGGAGAACTGTGAAACACACGTGTTTTATTCTCCCTAGACATTCATAGCAGGTAGCATTTCAGTGGCTTAATATTTGCATTGTAAATTCACCAAACAGTTCTTTCATATGTATTCTATTGGATTGTATTCTCTTAATAGCCTGCAGATAGCATAAATTCTAAAATCTGAAGCTACATACGAAGGCTAGATAGTGGTGTCACATTACAGCTACTCCTGGCCACTAAGTTATTTAGTAAGCTAATGTGTTTTCATGTGAGCACCGCATATTAATGTCAGCAACACACAGTGTTTTAATGAAGCTAGAAACTCAGAACTCTTTAGGCAATATGAGACCACTCACATTGTTAGAGTAGCTAGCTTGTCTCTTTGTTGTCAAGTAGTTCTACTGAAGTTGTGAACCAAAACAATGTTGTGAAGTTTAGGAATGACAACTTTTCTGACCTGTTCTAAATAAACCTGACATTTTTGTAATTTATGCTGCATCCTCCTCCAGAGCATTTTTTTCTTTGCTTAATCTTTGCTTTTGTAGCACCACATTTCTTTTTTCTTTTAACTTTTACCTTTGTTTTTCACTGTAAAACAATTGAATGCAGTAAGCGGGTTAAAAAAAAAAATCAATGGATGGATAGTTTCAGTTTCATGCATGTGGGGTGGTACCATTTAGTGAAGGGTCACCTCCTTTTCCTGGATATCTGCACACTTAGCAGGGTTATACCTCTTGGGGAGGGACTGTCTTTTTATTGATTTACTAAATGTGTGTGATGTAGATGCTACAGGGCTGGATGGACATCCTGGCCAGAAGAGGGGATGGTTCCTTACTCGGGCAGGAGGCTCCTAACAGGCAAATGGGCATCCTGGCCAGGGAGGAAAAAGGGATCAGATGCAGAAGTAAGGACCGGGAAGAGATGGACGAACAGCCCACTGAAAAGGAAAGATGTTGCTGCACACTAGATGGTAGCAACCCCGTATATCTGTGCCCAGTGGGAAGCCAGCAGGGCATGCCGGGAAATGTACTCCACCAGGTCAGCTCTGCTGGGGCCACTGGGTGCCGCAAGAGGGCACTGCAGGAAGATCATCTCCCTGTTATAATGGTCTTCCATGTGATCTGGAAGTACTTCAATCGGGTGATCGCCCTGTCACCGGCAGTACTCTGTAATAAAAGGGACCGCACTGCCTTATCCAGGCAAGTTGGAGCTGGGAGGTAGTACAGCAAAGCTTGAGTGGAGGAGGGTAGTGCAGTAGGGGGAAGGAAAGTATTGTGGAGAGGAAGACCTGTGTTTGTATGTGTGCTGTTGTTACTTTTGGAGGTAGTTAACCCTTCCATTACTTGAACCCGGGACTCTTTGTGTGTTCGTGTTTGGGGGTTTGGGGCTGGCTGATGCCCCGGTATGCTTCACAGTGCATTTATTCATGAAAATTTGAAAGGGTGTGCACAGCAGCTTGACCTGTACAGAAACATCACCTCTTCACCGGGAAATCTTCTGCTGTTCCACGTCATGACCACTTTACATCTTGATATAAAATATATTCAAATGATAAAGGATTGGCTTTCTAATCATGATTAGTTGTGATGGATTTAAGAGCGCTCGTAGTTTGTAAGCACTCATTTAAGAAAAGGAGCACACCATAATTAATCCTAGAAGGTCTTGAAGTGTGGCATTTTTCTTATACATTACTAAATGTTAAAGGTTTACTGACTTAGAATTGGTACTTTATATAATTAAGCATTTAAATTTATAGAACACATCTTTATAATGTTTTTTCTATTATTATATAATTCCCTGTTGTCTCTTGGTGACAAAAAGAGTTAGGTGGCATAGTAACATAGTTATTTTAATGAGACATATTAATTCTTATCATTTTCAATACAGTATAGCTTTTTTTAATGAAGATATCAAAATTAATCTTAAACAATAATGCAACAAAACAATTATATGCACCTTTTTCCAAGGTTTGTTTGAACTCACAATTCACAGCACCTCACTAAGCTTGATCCTTAGCCTGCCAACTTTTCATTTTGGATCAAGCAATGTACAGTATTATCCTATTGCTGTTTAAGCTTTGAAATTCAAAAACATTTGCTAATTTCACACATATAACTAATAAAATTGTTTTTAGTATTTGCTAATATTTATTCACTCATGCATATTCATATTTGTAAATAAGACTGAAATACTTCAACTAAAACACATAACATTCCCATTTTCATTATCTGTTAAAATATTGTGACAAGCAGACATACTTGATTTATCATGAAAAACTCTTTTTCTTAATTCAAGTAATGCAGACACCCACTGCAAATGGCAATATTCAACTAAGCCTACTTAATTTAGTACTGATACCGGGAAACATACACCAGGAAGCAACAGTTAGTGGTGGTAGGCAAACTCAGAACCCCTCTCTCAACTCCAATAGGACACTCTTACTGCCAAAAGTTACGAAACAAACTCAACATCAAAGAAATTATAACTAAAGGTTTAATTTCAGGGGCAGTGCCACAGAGCCTCATGAGAAGTCAAAGTTGTCTGTTTGCTACAATATGATTTTATGTATTTAGACAAAAAGCATACTAAACAGACTGTTGTGGCATACTGACCTACATTTATTTATTTTACTGAAAACATTGTGATGTTTTATTTGGCTGGGATGTCAGAAAGCTGCAGGTAAAATTACCCTTTTTGACTCACAGTATATTTGTGTATATTTTCTATGTAGTTTCAGCTACTCCTCTTCAAAATTCTAAAGGAAATATGTGTAAATGGTTTTACTATAGATGTTTCTTTGTAAAAATGCCTTATCATCTTCAACACAGAAACACATTCAAATAAAAGTTAATAACATGGACATTCTGTATTCTGTATTTATAGAAACTAATAAAATCACTGAGAGATTTTTCTGGATTAATGAGACCATGACCTGGAACAGAGCTCAAAACTACTGTCGGGTGCATTACACAGATTTGGTCAGTATAAGAAACGAGAGTGAAAATCAAGAGATAATGAAGAAAGCACAAGGCAGTCCCTTCTGGATTGGTCTGTTCAACAGCCCCTGGAAGTGGTCTGATGGAGGGAATGCAACATTTCAAAACTGGGATAATGATAGTCCAGATAACTGGCGTCATGATGAGAAGTGCGCAATAATGGTTTCAGCTGGATATTGGAATGATGCTAGCTGTCAAAAGTTAAATCCCTTTCTCTGCTCTAACAGTAAGAGTTTTTTCCTGTTCTACTTCACTACACATGCTGGGTGAATATGCCCATTTCTTGATGAGAATGACAAATACATCAGGCAACAAAGATGCCAACATCTTATACCGCATAGTGTCAATTATGCCGTGACAGAAACACTACAAGTCAAACCACTGCTCAATATTCTGCTGCAGCTCTCTGCCTTTGCTCATAAAATGCACTTTTTCAGGTCATCTAAAAAAATATTGTACATTTTTCAAGGGCAGTGGCGAGATGTCACAAATTTGTGATGTGAGCCAAACTTTTTAGGGCAGACTGTAGATCTAAAACCATTTCTATAGGGCTCTTGATTTTGTTACAATTTACCTCCTATATCAAACAAGACATTTTTTTTCAAAGATACCACCTGGACAAGTTTTTCGCAACTTGAAATCAAAAAAGTTTTATAACATTTCTCCTACACTGATAGACCACTAAATTCCAAAAAGTATGCCATGATTAAGCAGGTATGTTATGTTACTCTTATAGTTTTCTAGTGCACACGGACTTGCCTTTGGGGGCATGAAGTGAGACAAAAGTTAACTTCATGAAGTATTTTGGTATTTCACTAAATGCCCAGCAGAAACACTGCTGAAGGATAATGAGTGTTCTGCCTTGGGAAGGAAAGGTCAACAAAGGACAGAAACCATTGATAAATAAGGACTAGTAAATTCGAGAGGGTGACATAGACAAACAAAGGTGTGTAACCAGGAGAACATTAACCATAATAAGCCAAGACCAATATGCTATCCAAATGCACAACAAATATGGTGGCCAAGACTAGCAGGGTCCTCATGGTAAATACAATTGTTGCAATACTGTCACAGGTTGAGCACACCAGGACCATACAGTGGCAACGCCATTTACATTAATGAGGCTAAAACACACAAAATTGCAGCATTCACAATCAAAATATAAATACATCATGGTGATGCAATGATATCATTGATATACTGTAAAACTAATAAAATAATAGTAATTATTTCCTGATAACTGTATATTTACATTGTGGATTAACTGTTTAAATTTTAATTGTGCTGATTTAAGAAGTGGAATGTGTTAAAAAATTTATAGAGAATTGAACAATTAATCAAAATATTTCTTTTTAACTATGTAAATTGTTTCCTAGGCTCAAATAATTATACTTTTGAGTCAACTTCACTGTCTTGGGAAGATGCTCAGAGGTACTGCCGTGAAAAGCATACGGACCTGGTGACCATTTGGAACCAAGCAGTGAATGAGCAGCTGTTTTTAGAGACAGGACAGAAGAGCAGTTGGATTGGTCTCCGACATGAAAATGACAGATGGCAGTGGTCCAATGGTGACCCTTTTATCTACTCAAACTGGAACCGGGAGTTTTCCTGTGCTGTGATCCAGTCAGATGGTTATTGGAATGATACAGCTTGCAGTGAAAAGAATCCTTTTATCTGCTATAATGGTAAGTCAAAATTTATATTTGGGAAAATCTAATACGATTATATTTTTTACAGTAGTTTATTTATTTTGTAGTTAGTGCAAAACACAGGAGCAAATTGGGGTGGTTTGGTTATCAAGTCAAGATGATCTAAGATTTGAGTGCATTTACTGGGAAGAGATTCTGAGGCAAACCGAGAACAGGGTGCATGGATTATATGCCTTAATAGTGCAGGGTGCACCTGATAGGAGCTATAATTTGTGAAATCTGGTCAGAACAACTAAATCTTTTACTTTCAATTGGGGAAAAACTATGTTATTTACACAACCCCTCTCAGTCAAACCTGTCAATCATTAACTATTACATTGATTTCATGAATAAGAATGTTCATTTTTAATAACTGAAAGTTTGATTTGACAGAAACAAGTGAAAGTAATCACACATACTTCTGGATACGTGAGGCTATGACCTGGAGAAAAGCTCAAAACTACTGTCGTGAGAATTATACAGACCTAGTCATTTTAAGAAAAGCAAGTGAAAATGAGGACATCATAAAGAAAGCACAAAACACTCCCTTTTGGATTGGCCTATTCAACAACCACTGGAAGTGGTCGGATAGTGCAAATGTATTATTTAAAAACTTTAAAGAACACCCACTTAACAACAATTCTACTAATGGAAAATGTGTGGAGATGTGGTCTGATGGAACATGGAATGATGCTGATTGCAATTTACAGAAACCATTTATCTGCTCAGAAAGTGAGTTTATTTTTTTCATCAATGGGAATGTTCTTCAAGTAGTTTCAATTTTCTTGTATGTTATTCAATAGTAAGTCACTACCGTATTCAGGTCCTCCTGTTTCTGGTTTAATCTCTGTCTGAAAATGTATTCATATACTGTAAGGATAATTAATAAAAATAATCATATTATGGTATTATACAGCAAGCTAGTCTTTTGTTGTGTTGTGAACAAATTTTAACATCACAGAGAATGAAGGACTATTTCTGCAGCTATAGGATTAATGCAGGCACTAACTGACTTGAATTGCAACAAAGAAATTAAGGCTGTGAACCCTGGTCTATTTCATGCCAAATTATAATTTATAAACATCTTTCGATGGATTTAAATGTATTTTTATTATTCAAATGCAATTATCATATCTGAAAATCAATTTAAAATATTTTCACAAGTACCTTCAACATTGTTTAAGGTATTATGAAGTAACATGAAGTTTCCTCTATGTGATAATTCATTTTTATTCTAATGTCTTTGGAAGGTTTTTAAATGATTTACATATATCTTTAAATTGTCCCTGAACATTTAGAGATATCCTGAAATGATTTCAAGAGAATTTGAGTGGGGAGCTATAATTTCTTTGCATCACTTATTTTTAATAGATTCAGGAGGTGTCCATTTGTTACTTATTTAAACTACTATTAAAGTTATATGAGAGTGTTTTGGTCCTCAGCAAACAGTTTTGTTGTGTTATGTGTGGCACTATGGGTGCTAAATGTTTTAAATTACACAGGAAAAAACACTTTATATGAGCATCCTACATATGCAAGTCTCAAGGAAACTTCAAGTTCTGATTTTCAAGATTCAAGTCAAGTTTTAAGTTAAAATGATTACATTCAGCAAGTCTAGTAGAGTTACAGGGTTTAATTAAGCAGGTCAACTTGAGTCACTGGATCCAATCAAGCAAGAGCCAGACAGTTTGTTTATAGCCCAACAGATTAGACTGTTTAGACCATTACAGATATCCAAGCAGTACTCTACTGTAACTTTCAGGTTTTTTTTTTTTTTGCTTTTTATTGTAGAATTCAAACAGTCATGATTCAAAACTAACTTCACTTGAGATTTGTTCTTCAATTAAAGAAGTGGTAAACCTCATTTGGGTCTGGGATCTGCCCAACCTACGTTGTCTGTCGGACACTCATCTCTACAATGGCCCTTAAGTGCAGTGCACGAAAACAAATTAAATCATGCAAAAATAAGTGAGACAAAATAAACACAAAAGTGAAACACGCACACACACACAAAAACAAATGATAAAACACACAAAATAACTGAATATGCAGAAGCAAATCAAAAAACACTAAAACAAATTAGAAGTGCAAATAAAAATTATAAAATACAAAAACAAATTGAATATGCAAAAAAAAAAAAAAAAACAGAAAGCAGAAAACAAATTGAAAGCATACATATGCAAAAATATAAAATCTTTGGCAAAACTTAAATAGATAATCCAGTTAATAAAAGATGATCTCATCTCCATTGTGGAAAGTGTTTGCTACACAGAAAAGTATAGAGACTAAGGCATAAAGATGCAATAATGAAAACTACCCGCACAAAGTAAAGCCACAGTCAAAACTTTGCTTCAAAAGTTAATCACTCTAACCTCTCTGATGTGTCCTAATTAGCACTAATGTTGGCAGATTGTTTTAGAGAAGTCCTTTCTTTCACTAAACTGCAAACGTGAGAGTTTTTATAGTTTTTAATTCTAAATCCTGGACACCAGTAATACTTTGCCACCATCTATCTACTATATAATAAAACAGTAAAGTCTGTGTGTCCAGTCCCTTAGAGAAATCTGATTTGTCAGTTTGACTTTAATGACGTGATTGAAAATGCAAGTGTGAGATGAACATTCTGAGAAAGTTGCCTTCAAAGATGGCAAGTACAAAAGAAGACATTTTGAGAAAGTCGCCTCAAAATGTCAGGGTATGAGAAGCAGGCTTTAATGAAATGCACTTAAGAAAGGGAGTGCTGGTGAAGAGAAATTAGTAAAGGCATAAGAGGCATGCTGAGAGAGTTGAATTCAAAGTCGGGAAGTAGAAAACCAGATAGTAGGAGAGAAAGGTGCCTCCAAATGGAAATGCTGGTGAAGAGATGTTCACACACTCATGAATACAGTGGAGAGGCACTGATGGTACACATAGGACAAGAGACAGCAAATATTTTTAAATTATTTGATTACCTGTCTAAATCTTCAAGAAAGTGGAAACACCAATGTCACAAGTTACAATGTTATGTAAATAGCAACCAGCATTGCTACTAACAACCATATGTCTACCACCATATAAAATAAATCAGAAAATAGGGACACCTATTTATTATATATTAGCTTCTCTCCCTTATTGACCAAAGGAGCAAATACATGGAACACCAGGCTCACTGGTTTGCATCTCTGTTAGCATGGCACGTTGACATTCTGCACTAACTCCCTCACACAAGGTTACCTGGCTCTGTGAATGTGGTTCACTTCAGTGTAACATTTACATGATATGATTTTTTTGAGTCAGTGCTGTGTGGCTACACCAGAATTTTCATGACAAAACTGCCATTGTTTCTAGCAACCTTATAGCTTTCCCAATACCCTTTTCAGCTCTTGTTCTCTTGTCCTCATACTTTGACTTTGCTGGATTATAGAAAAACCTGAAGTGTTTTCACCATATCTTTGCCCTTAATATTGTCATTGACATTTCTATATTTAGCACTGGCTTTCTTTACTGCAGGTTGAAATTCAACAACAACAACATTTATTTATATGGCACATTTTCATACAAGCAATGTAGCTCAAAGTGCTTTACAAGATGATCAAAAGAAAGTTATATGAAATGATAAAAAATAAGATTAGGCAATAATGTAGCGCTGCTGCCTTGCAGTAAGGAGACCTGGATTCGCATCCTGGGTCCTCCCTGTGTGGAGTTTGCATGTTCTCCCTGTGTCTGCATGGGTTTCCTCCCACAGTCCAAAGACATGCAGGTTAGGTGCATTGGCGATCCTAAATTGTCCCTAAAGTGTGTGCTTGGTGTGTGTGTGCCCTGCGGTGGGCTGGCGACCTGCCCAGGGTTTGTTCCTGCCTTGCGCCCTGTGTTGGCTGAGATTGGCTCCAGCAGACCCCCATGACCCTGTGTTAGGATGTAGGGGGTTGGACAATTACTGATTAAAGAATAAGTAACAAAGAAAAAGGTAATGTCAGATGACCAGGATGACAGAAAAAAAAAAATCCAGTTAGGATGGAGAAAAACACAAAATCTGTAGAGGTTACAAGGAGAAATCATGGCCCAGCCCCCTCTGTATGTAAGTGTTCTTAAATCAGTCCTCTTGGTTTTCAGGCTTCACATGATAGTATTTGATGATGCTAGTCTTGTGGACAGCTGGGACACCCGCCTTTAATACATCAATGCAAGAGGCTGCATGGTGCCACAAAATGTCATAACAGAAGAACCGGAAAAGACAGCAAAGAATAGTAGAGATTAGTACAGTTTGCACATCCATGATTAATATAATAATTCTATGCCCATATAGTCTATCAGTAATACAAGTAAAATGTAGTTATGAAAAAGACATATTAAAATAATGGGATTTTAGCAGTTTTTAAAAATGATCCATAGTACTTGTCTGGCGAATTTCTACTGGTAAAGTATTTCAGATTTTGGGAGACCCGGGTTCGCTTCCCGGGTCCTCCCTGCGTGGAGTTTGCATGTTCTCCCCGTGTCTGCGTGGGTTTCCTCCAGGTGTTCCGGTTTCCTCCCACAGTCCAAAGACATGCAGGTTAGGTGGATTAGCGATTCTAAAAATTGGCCCTAGTGTGTGCTTGGTGTTTGTGTGTGTCCTGCGGTGGGTTGGCACCCTGCCCGGGATTGGTTCCTGCCTTGTGCCCTGTGTTGGCTGGGATTGGCTCCAGCAAGACCCCCGTGACCCTGTGTTCGGATTCAGCGGGTTAGAAAATGGATGGATGGATAGATGGGGTACATATCAGCAAAAGGCCGCCTCTCCACTTCTTTTAAGTTTAGCCCCTGGAATTATAAGCAAAATTCCATTAAAAGATCTATGTTTACAACTTGGAGTGCAGGGTGTTAGGCATTCCAAAACATAGGATGAAGCAAGATTATTTAAGGCTTTGTATATCATTAGTAATATTTCAAAGTATATTCTGAATGACACAGGTAAAAAAGTAGAAACACTAAAACTGGTGAGATGTGCTCAAATTTCTTTTTCTAGTTAAGATTTTGACAGCTGCATTCTGCTCTAATTGTAACCAAATGATGTCTTTCTTACGTAGTCCTGATAGGAATCAAAACCGCAAACTACTTTTCAGCATCTTGTAACTGTTATAAGATGTCTAACTTTTGCTATATTCCTTAAGTAAAAAAATGCAGCCCTAGTAATCTGGTTAATTAAAATTAATTAATAAAATTTAGGTCAGATTCAATAATTAACCCTAATTGTTTACGTGCGTCTTGAATTAAAAAAAAAGGGGATCAACTATATTTGCAATACCCTCGCTATATTCATATTTGCCAATTACAAAGATTTCTGTTTTTTTCCTTATTTAGTTTAAGAATGTTACTATTCATCCGATTGGAAATACTGCTAAGACATTGGATCATAGAGCCAAGTGCATCAGGGTCATCAGGTGCTATTGATAAATAAAGCTGTGTGTCTTCTATATAGCTGTGGTGGCTCACTTTGTGCTTTGAAATAATCTGACCTAAGAGAAGCATATACTGTACATTGAAAAAAGCAGAGGACACAGAATAATTCCTTGTGATACACCATATATAATATCATGGGTCTCTGAATTACAATCACCACAACTCACAAAAATTTTAATTAGTACTGTTTTTAAGATGGGTCAGAATAGGCTTGAATGTAGCTTATCTTTCTGTAAAATTTAAATCAATTCATTTTCAAGCCCATGCTCACTGTATCAGTTGAAGGGTGCAGGTTCATTGATTTTACTTAAGGACTAATTCTCAGGAAAAGTCAAAATCCTTGAAAACTCAACTGTTAATCCAAAAACCTTAAGTGGTGAAGCTGTGTTCTTACCTGATTAAAGCATCTCCTATGAGTAATTAACAGTTTATTAGAAATGCAAATTTAATTTCCTTATATTACTCACTCCAGTTTCCTACAGTACAATTCAAAGGTCTCTGAGGCAATCATTTTGATCACCTAGTTTTGCCTTTCTTATGTTGAAATTGAGTCATTGCAGAAGACCTAACACAAGAAAGCAGGTTGGTAAAAGGGGCTCGCTTGGCCACGCTCATCAAGCAAACCAGGAAACCGGGTCACAGAGTGGCCAACACTCCTTCATAAATGGCAGATATACCAGTGTAAATAGCTAAAGGCATAAGGATAATACATGATATGATTATACTGATATGATTGTAAAAGTGCTGATTTGTGATGCTTTGTTTTGCTCAAATTCAAGACAGATATATTTTTACTACTCATTTCTTCTTCTCACCAAATTCATTACACATTTTTATATAGTTATGGTTATAACTGTTTATTAGTATATTTTGATTGAAAACTCTTGCTTCTTTTGCTTCTTTAAATGTTACAGGTCTAAAGGACAAGTTGAAAAGAAAACATGTACTTTTGTTTTGTAAGGTACATGGAGAAAGGTTTTATTTCACAAAGGAGTGATAACTATGTTAAGGTCGCCATCTTCTGGTCAAAACAGTAGGCTAATCAAATTACCAGGAAAGATAATTACTACCTTGAGAAACAATAATGGACACTGGAAGGCAGTAGTACTTGACACTGAATTTTTTTTTCTTTTTTAGTGAATATTTATGATTGTTACGCATGTAAAGAGAATAAAATATTTTTTTCTGAGCTGAAAGCTGTTTACCCAATACATTATATGTTAGTTACAGGAAATTTTAATTATCAACAGATGACTTAATGGACAGATATTTGTCTATATATGAAGCAGCTGACGTCAATGAAACTATTCAAATATTTAACAACTGTAACTCTTTCCTAGATATTTGGAGAGCTTTAAAACTTGATGGAACACAGTACTCCTGCTTTAAACTAAATGGTTTAAATTGATTATAGATAGAGAGCACTTAATTTGTCCCAGGTTGGTTAGGTAGGTAGTCCTGTTATTACTGTGATTTGTTAATTTGCTAATAAAGCTTCCATTACTAATACACCATGAACAGATCATTGTATGTTCTCTTTAAAACTTGAACCAAAAACAGAAAATAATAAAAGAAATAATAATAAAGTCTACTGAAAAATTAAATCTGACCTATTAAATAATGAAGAACTTCTTCTTTATCTTTTCCCACTTCCATATGGGGTTGATGTGCTTGATCAATCGGATCCACACAAATGAAAAATACTGTATTAAAATTAAATGATTAATCAGTGAAGTAAAATATTATTCAAATTATTCATATTACACAACATAAAACACATTGGCGAATTTTGCTGATCAAAATTATCCATTGATCATTTTGTCAAGTAAATATGAGGCTGGATTGTATTACACTCAGTTGAGAAATCAAAGAACAGCAACCTTGCATTTTTTTTTTTTTTTGGTCCTTCAAAGTGTTCATACAGTAAATTAAGAAGTTTTTCTGTGGCAAACTCCTCCCCTTCCTTTCTATGTCTCCAAATTGGGTCCAGACGGGCGTTTTCTCTTAAACTAATTCTGAAAGGCGTTCATGATATGCGAAGTTAACACCACCAATCTGAAGTCATTTTATGCTTTTGGTGTGTAGTTTTTGATATTGGAATAATATTTGCCTGTTTCCAGAATCTGGGCACCTGCTGTAAATCCAGAAACATCTCAAATAAAAAGTGGAATATTACAGAGAGATGCTCTGCACAGGATTGAAGCAGATATCCACTTTTTATCTCTGGATAGAGCTTTTTTATTAGTTTATTATTTTGTTTTAAATGCTTTCATCCTGATTGCCATGGCATCCTGATCAAATTACAAACTACTCAAACAGTCATCAATGTTACATACTGTACATAAGGTAAAGAGAGAAATGTGAAAAGGTATTTTTGGAATCTGGATTTCCCCCTTTTTTGCACCAACATGTTGGGTGATGGACTGACTCTCAAGGTGGGTTCCTTCTGACTCCATTTGTGCTGCGACAGACTCCCGATCCCTGAAAATGTGAATAGGATAATGCAGTACAAATACAGTATACTTTACAAAAATAGGTCAAGGTATTGACTTTATAATGTATTTGCATCTCAATAGATTTGGTTCAAAAAAAGATAAAGATCAGAGTCGACCTCCGAATTCAAAGTGGGGTGAATCCTGAGGATCCAAAAGTCACTGATGCCATCTTAAACCAGGTATGGAACTTTCTTTGTAATTGTGTACCAGTAATTCATTTTAAACTAACTATGTCCCTTTTTAGGTAATGGATTGATTCAAATAATTATTAATTATAAATACAGCTATAAATGTTACATATTTTAGCTAAAGATTCTGTTATTAATATTGAGAAAAACAGATACAACTTTTTATCATCAAGATTTAAAAAGCGAAAATTAAGATATATCCATCCATCCATTATCCAACCCGCTATATCCTAACTACAGGGTCACAGGGGTCTGCTGGAGCCAATCCACAGCCTACACAGGGCACAAGGCAGGAACCAATCCCAGGCAGGGTGCCAACCCACTTCAGGACACACACAAACACACCCACACACCAAGCACACACTAGGGCCAATTTAGAATCGTCAATCCACCTAACCTGCATGTCTTTGGACTGTGGGAGAAAACCGGAGCGCCTGGAGGAAACCCACACAGACACGGGGAGAACATGCAAACTCCACGCAGGGAGGACCCAGGAAGCGAACCCAGGTCTCCTAACTGTGCCACCGTGCTGCCAAAAATTAAGATATATTCTGACAAAATAATATTAGAATCAAAAATAGTCCATAAAGTTTTCAGGCTGTCAGCCTCATTTGCTGTAAAATGTGTCAGAAAGACAAATGAGAGATAACTTATTTTCTTTTCATTTTAGACCAGGTTTGTGACATTTAATTAATACAATAACTGATTTTTTTATATAATAGACAAGGATAATAACATTACAATTCATTCATTCCTTTTCAGATCAAGGACACTGTTTTGAAGCAAAGTATGAAAAATATTACTTGGCAAAAAAGAAATGGATTTATTTTTACTAAACAAAACAATTAGATCCTCCTTTATTCTGCATTTCATTATTATTCCAAGAAGACTACATTATTTTTTACTCTTTGGCTGCCTAAATATATATAAGAAGCTTTATTTTTTCTCACTAAATTGTGTGCCCCATTATCCTAGCCCATCATCATTTGTACACAGTCTAAAAATATAATTTAAGAGGATTCTGATCTTATAATCTTAATTTATTTGGCTCCCAAAGCTGTATTGAAACATCTGCTGAAAAATGACTCTAGTCTGACCTACTTTGCTGTTTCAGGTGTGGAGCTCCTTTTTTCAGCCCTTTCCCCTTCAGGTAGTGTCCAAAGAAATGGTCTACAAAGAAATAATATCAATTCTCAATGGTGGTTCCACAAACATCTTTGACATTCTTCTAGGTCTTCACTGCTCTGCTATATTTACTTCAGTTGAATTTATAGGGGACAACCTACTTTGGGAATTTAAAGTCTGATATCAAGACAACTTGGAGACTCTAATAAACCTTACGACTTGAGGGTTTCTTGGTTATGATGGGCTTGTTGATTATTTTGGACAAAATAAAAACATAAATATGAAAATAAACAAAAGCACTGTTAAATGTAGAAATAAATAATAACAAATACATGAAAACAAATAATTAAAAGTGAAACAAATATATATTTTTGTCCCATTTTGTGTTGTTTTTATTTATTGTCACATTTTACAGTACTTTTATTTATTTGCATATTTAGTTGTTTATTAAATTTTGTTCAGAATATTCTGTGCCATTTCCAATGCTTCATGGGTTTTTTTTTATTTGTTTGGGGATTTTTTTGTTCTGGCTGTGTGTTGAGTTTCATAAACCTTTCCCATGTTGTAATTGGCACTGATAATCAAATTCTTTCAGCAGCAGGTTGCATTGCATTCTTTCTGGTGTTTTGCTTGTTGTTTTTGTAAGGAAAGAATAAATCAAACCTCTCTTGTTTGAAGGAATCAAAAGAATAAAAAATTGCTATTGTCTGCTGATTTTTGTAATCTTTCAGTATGTGTCTATTTTTAATTTTTGATAAAAGCATCTGTTTTGGGACCAATTATGTGTTTGATGCTGACTATGTTCATGATTCTGTTTCAGATCATTAGGTTAATCTTGGGCTTCTGGTTCACAAGTACTAGTTACTGAACTTTTTTTTCTTTCAAAATAATAATATCTCTCAATATCAGTGATGAGCTAACCCCACAGAGTTTGCTTCACCCTGAGATTGGCAAAAATCACAGAAATTTTCATGAACTTCACTTAATTCTGTCAAATGCATTGAAGTAAAATGGAGAAGGCAGAGCTGAACTACTGGTAGTTTTGAGTGGAATATAATGGTGCAGTGGTCTTTTACATATCCCAAAGGGCTAGTAAATTGTCTACATTGTATTCCGGATGGATTATTGCTGGCAAAAACTAGCAATAAATAAAAAATATATATATACAGTTAGGGCCCCATTGAATTGGCCATCATGTTTACACTTATACTTTTGCTGCAGACTTGAAAAAGCTGCCTTTTTTGTGAACTTACATTTATTAACAAATTCATATTTGCTCCTACTGAATAACACAAAATTAAGAAGCCATTTCAAAAACAATGTTTGCATTTTAATTAAATGAAAAACAAAAATATTATTTGTTCTAAATAAAATCAATGTTTTTACTAGTTGCTGAATTTCTTAATCATAACATAAAATGAACTGGCATTTTTAGAGATAAATAATAACTAGTACTTACAAAAGTTCAGCATTTGTGATTACTGGTATTTTCACTACTCATTTGGCTTAAGCGTTATTCATTAGTTTTTTATTAAAATGATTCTAAATTAAAAAAAAAAATCAAAACTCATTTTTAAAGGCCAGAAAAAGTCACTGCAGACTGTTTTTCTTAACAATTACAGAAGCGACTTCGCTATCCTCTTGACTCAATACTAGAGCGTTTCCATCAGAATGTGTTACATTTAACAAGACTAGAAATGCAAACACATGTTATCTCAATGAACAACAATCAAGTTAGTGGAAAAGACAAAAACATCATGTAGAGCTGTGACACTGTTGTAGAAAAGTGGCCAGCCTTGAAACATGTGCAGCTTTAAACAGTGAACAGTGGCAGTGAAGAGTGAAGTGGCAACAATGGCACATGAACTTCATGAGATTGTCACATCTTTGGTATTATTCTAAAACACAAAATTTCTTGTGGCATGTCATATCCTTTTCACGTTTTCCATTTTGGGTACCTTTCCCATTAATACAGGTTAGTACATGTGATGTGCTGTGCAATGCAGAGAAACACAAGTGGTTACGACATGCATTGTAATGCATGGATATGATCTATATACAGTATGAAACTAACATTAAAGGGAGTCTTTGAGAAAAATGATAGTCATTGTGCACTGTATGTAACATATTGTAGAGACTTCTTTGTGGGTAAAGGAAATGACACGTAAATCAGAATGTGGGTAACCAAGAAAAGAACACTTTATTACATTGGAAGGTTCAAAATAGGAGAGAAGGAAGGATGTTGCAGGAAAGAAATAACGTATGGAACTGTGTACAGTCTCATTCATTGTTCTAGTTCTGGGGGGACGCATTAACTAAACTTTGCTTCTGTTGTCAGTTCCCCTTAACAAGACCGTTTCTCACACAGAGTCTCTTTCTCTGCAATTCTTCAACAATGCCAATCCCAACTTTTTTTATCAAATCTGGTTTACTCCCCTGCTTCTGTCTCTTTCAACACCCTAAAAAAGTAACACCTGTGCCAAAGGCTTATTTCTTTGTTGCTCCCCACTGACCACTGACCTCCTTCCAGTCCACAGCTCACTTCTCCTCCACACAGAATGGCTCCTCTGTTTTCCTGTTCAGCAGGCCACTTCCTCTTACTTGTCCATCCATCCCATTGGTATCTACCATTGTTGCACCCCCACCACCCACCCATCCACCCTGCCTGCAAATTCCCATTTTCATGGCTGGCAAGCTCCAAGCAGTCAGCTACCATAGTCTCTCTCATGTTCCCATGAGGCCTGTATTAATCATCAGGGCTGGGTATGGGGATTGGATATTGATGAATAAGACAGCTTTGACAGTGCTGCAGTAGCTTGATTTGTAGTTGTTTGAGTATTTTGCTGCTATTTTATTCTTATTTTCAGTCACCTTCAGTCACCAAATTTACTGTGGGCTGCAGCAGCCCCCGAACCCAGTTGAGAACCATCGGTTTACAGGATAAGATCTGTATTTTTAGTGTCATGGTTATTTTTTTCACAATCAAGGTATACATCAATTTGCCATGAAAATTTGTGCTCTAAAATGAAGGTTTTTTATATAGATTTTAAAAATACTGGTCCAAACATTAAAACAAAGCCTTTAAAACTTACAGAAGCCTTTCCTAGCCATAAGAAAACAGAACTGTGGGTCAGAAGGTAAGGTTTTGGCAAGGACTCGTCTGTGGAGAGGAAGAGACGACATAGTGGTGGAGAAAAGCAAGTAGTGGTGGGAAATACAGACTCAAAGAAGTAGAAAAGTGGACCAGCCACCTAGAAAAATAGAATATAAACCCAGTGTAATAAGGCTCGGGAATGCTGTTTGGTTTATTTTTTTGTGTTCCCTCTAGTATTATACTTACTAAGGTTTGTACTTTAGTAATTGACAAGTTTCCTTGTATTAAACCTGTCACGGATGAGCGGGGACACTGCCCAGCCGGGACGCCTGGACAGTCCCCGAGTTGGACGATACTTCTCCTCGGCCACGAGAGGGCAGCCGCCCGGGCCTAATTGGGGGCCACAGGAATGGAGCCGAGACACTCACCACTGTGAGAAGACGTGGCCACCGCCAAGGGGCGCCCGGACAGTTAGGGAGTCCTGGATGGCAGCACTTCCGCCACACCAGGAAGTGCTGCCGGAAGTAATCCCAAGGGCACCCGGTGTACTTCCACGTGCTCTCCTGACACTTCCGCCACACCAGGAAGGGATGTCATGGGGAGCACCTGGGGCTCATTCGGGTCGTAATAAAAGGGGCCGCCTCCCTCCACTAAGAGAGCCAGAGTTGGGAGGAAGAAGACGAAGCTTGTGAGGAGGGCGAGAGGAGGTCGAAGGTGAAAGAGAAAGAGAAAGAGAAGAAGAAGAGGAAGAAGAAGAAGAGAGAAAGAGAGAGAAGGTTGAAGGTGAGAAGAGAAGGAAAGAGAAAGAGAAGAAGAAAGGGTTGGTGAAGGAAGGCATTGTGGTGCTGTAGGAAAATAAAGAAGTGTGTTTTGGACATTCTGGTGTCTGTCTGTCTGTGTCTGGGGGTATGCTTTCCACAAACCTTTTTTAAATACTTTGGCCTTGACATGCAATTCACATTTAGGCTGAGATATATATGTAAATTGCACACCACTGATTAACCATATAATATAATCTTTTTAGCCTATACAGTGGCTTCAGGGTTTCTAGTAATATTAATAGTAGTAAACATAATAATATTGTTACATGTGAACAGTACAGACACATGCAAAAATATCATACACTTGGCTTATTTACTTCTCACCCTTATTGTTTGGATGTTGGCTTTCTCCAGAGATTCTTTATATGTCCTGTCTATTTATTGTAATTGTACAATTTTCAGGTTCAAATGTTATGCAGATGATACTAAAGAGGTTCATTCTTCCCATATACCGAGTGATTCACTTGTTTAGTGTTTAGCAGTTTATGTGGTGTTATTTACATCAATCTTTTCTTATATAGTGCTTTTACCATTACAATAATATGGAGTAGAGCAACAAAGTAAAACACTGTAAGGCATAACATTTAAATGTATCATAAATTATAAAACTGTCAAAAAATTACAATAGAATAAGAAACAAATTCAGAGTATAACCCAAGCAACAGCAAAGTAGAGTCACCTTGACTGAATGTCACAAAGTTATTAAGAAAAGACCTTTTGCATGAATATTTTAAGCCAATAAATGCTAAAATCAATATACTAGTTGAAGAGACAGAAACAACACTAATTGCACACAGCATTGCTGTCAGCTGCAGGGCAGTGATTGTTCATACCTCACGCAAGATGCTTGCTGCACAATGCGTGACCGATGAAATAATTTATTGCAGCAGTACTGTCTCTTTTAAACGTACTAACCCCCAATTCCTGTCCTTACTTTTCTTTCTCCAAATACCCAATCGCCACACAATCAGCTCTGTAATAGACGTTAAGCCATCTGTAAGCTTAGAATGCAGATTCTTCTAAACTTTTAAGGAACATTGAAATATCTTCGTAGAACATGTTTAATTATTCTATCCATCTATCCTTCCAGTGTCGCGCCAGCCACAGCAAGAATACAGCGCGAGGCAGGAACAATCCTCGCTAGCGCTGCGGCACCGTGTCCTCACATGTTTAATTATTAACAATATAGATTATTTAAATGAAGTTAAAGTTTTATCTGTATAATATACAGTAATAAACATATTTTGCTGCATTTCATCTTAAAAATGATATTGTCATCATATGTAAATACGTGCTTTATAAAGTGGCTCAGGTTGTGCAATATTATAACTGTATCACAAGTTTACAGTGAGATAACTGTACTTATAAGTACAAAGCGTTCTACAAGGAGCACTTGATGGACTGATTGAATGCATTTATAGTTTTTAGGATGAATCTGTTTCTGAACTGCGAGGAAAGGCTGTGAAGCGTTTGCCGTATGAGAGCAGTTCAATAGACAGCATGAAAGGCAGTGTGTGCTTGATGCTGTATACCGATAATTCTCTTTCCAATCAGCTGCTGTACAGCTGTGATTCCCCACGCAGATACAGTGATATAAATACTCGGAGTGGTGCAGTGAGAGTAATATGGAAAAAGATGATCCGCTGTGGCAACCCCTAACGGGAGCAGCTGAAAGAAGAAGAAGAAGATGCAATGAAAGAAACAATGCTAAAGCAGCTATGGTATTTGGAATAGTTTGATCATTCTGTGGACCACTATATTGTTACAGGTGAATTACAATCAGATGCATTAAACTAATAAACAATACGCAGTTAATTGCAGTGTATTTATAAAGCCCCATCAGGGATGTGGATCTAAAAAAGAAAGGGAAACCACACTGGAACAGTAGCACTGCTTTGACGCTGGGTGCCTCCAGTTTTCAAAACCGAGCAGAGAACTTCCGTACACCAGGGTTTTAGCTAGCATGAAAATGTGTGTGGCTTTATGCCAAGTTTAGGTTTTATACATCACGATTTGAGCGTGGAAACGGGAGTACGCAACATTTTTGTGCATATGCACTGTTTATACATGAAGCCCCAGAATACAAGTTCATTCCCTATCATATACAGTGGTATAGTATTATCAAATCACCTGCCTGAGCTTCAACAACATAAATATTTTAGCAAATGTTTTGCAACTTTATTCTACATGTAGGTCTCCATGTAAAAACTGGTAACGTCTTTAAATATTTAATAGAAAAGTATCAGAGAAAAATCATTCATGTTTTCAGTATATATTTATGACTAATGCAACAAGTCAAGACCTTTCAGTCAATAAATAAATAAATAAATGCATTACTAAGTAGGGAACTGAAATGTGACTCCACTCCTTCTTGAACAATTTCTAAGGGATGAACATGAAAATCATATTATAATGGATTTTCATAAAACCTTGTACTATGTATCTTCATAAGAAGTTGTGAAGATCATTGTAGCTACAAATATACAGTATGATGTATGGTAAAGGACAAAAAACTACTCGCACTGCATATATACATGTATTTTATACAAATGATTATGATGATTTAACTTTATTGTCATTGTACAGGTACAACGAAATGTTATTGCATATCCGTTGGGGTCAGAGCACAGGATCAGCTATTGTACAGCACCTTTGGAGCAATTGCAAGTTAAGGGCCTTGCTCAAAGGCCCAACAGAGTAGAATCCCTTCTTGTAGAAATAGGATTCAAACCAGCAAACTTCCGGATAATAGAGTAGATCCTTAGCCTTAATATATATTAATGTCAAGAAACAAAAACTATATCACCATTACTTTTAATAAAAGAAAATGCAAAAAAAAAAATAATCAAAAATAATTCAAAGCAAGAAAAGAAATATAATTCTCTATAATTTCAAGATCCCCTAACAATGTTACCTAATATTACTGCAGTGGTTTGCAATCCAAATGTTGCCAGCCAGCTCAAGATGGGTTGCTAGCTACAGGGAGATTGACTCGAAAGAGGCCCTGAATAGTCTGTAATAACTCTCACTAGGACAAAGCAATCTGAACGAAACAACGTGCAATGTGTTCCTCAGTTTATGAAGCTTTGGACAAACTTGGAGTGATGAGGTAGGCACTGAATAGCTGTTGCGAAGTTTAACCTCTGTTTTCAACTTCTGGGAATCTCTTCACTCAGTCACTCAACTTCTCATCAGGATGGTGGTGTACAGTATTAAGCAGCACGTCTTTATGCTTCGAACCTATTGGGTCACCAATTTATTTAAGTGATGTCAGAATCAACTGGATTATCGTGAGTTAATGGAAGGTTACTTCCAGCAAGATAGAGTAACATGTTACACATCGGCAAGAAGCATGGCAGAAACTGAGTCCTTCTTAGGCAACAGGGTAATTTTAAAGGGACTTTGGCCACCACAGTCGCCAGATCTGACACCACCAGACTTCTTCCTTTGGGGTATGCTCAAAGGAAAAGTCTATCGGAACAAGCCTCACACTGTGGAAGATTTGAAGGAAAACATCCAACATGAAATTGCTGCTATTCCTCTCAGGACGCTGCATCAAAATGTGTCTGGCAAAAAACGAAAACCACTTCCAGCATTGCATTTAATGCAATCGATTACACATACATCAAGGTATATAGTGTATTTTTTGGTTTCATCATAACGGGAGTTACAACAATATTCGGGGCCTCTTTCGAGTGAATCTCCCTGTATTTTAAAAATAAAAAGCGTATTCAGTGACTGAGCACCTGCAATAAATGCAGGTTGCAGGACACCCACGATGAGTTGCTGATGTGTCACGCACTGCACTAAACCTTGGGTCTATGTACAGTTAGGCCTGAGCTGTGAGGAAGCAGTCCTAACCACTGTACTTGTGCCTCAAACAAAAAGTTTGGCTTGTTCCTTTGCTTGAAGTCGTGCAGCTTTTTTTTTGTTTCCCATGTATCTATGTAAATTGTGAAAGAGGTTAACTCTTTGTATATTACGCGTTGTAGGTTTTATAAATACTGAACAACAAAAACTCAAAAATGCAATAATTATTGAAATTTAATGTAAACTTCAGGTCACCATCCCATTGGTTAAGCTAATCACAAAAATCTAACAAATGTTCATTAGTACCCTTCCATACAAAGAAAACATCATCAATTAATCTCATGCAAAATTTGATAATAACAAATAACTTATGGTTACTAAAAATATATTCACCCTCAAAATCTGCTAAATACAAATTTGCAATCACAGGACTAAATACTGCCCATATTGCTATTTACTTTTTCTGACAATAAAGTGCGTTATCAGATATAAAAAATTGCAATAAAATCAGCTGAGTCCTTAATAATAGCTTTTTTATCGATAAATTAGAATCATTAGAATATGATAATCACTATTTTGGGTCACTATTTATACTGAATACTTATACATCAATATTCCCCAAAAAGAGGCAATAATTACTGTTAGAAATACTATATTACAATGGCCTGGTTTTGCAATACATTATATTGACTTTTTTGACTGAGCTTACTGAGTTAGTTAAGGAATGGATTTTTTTATGTTTATTAACAAATCCTATCTTGTTAAAACTCCTGGGTCTTTACTTATAAATTAAACTATCAGTATTAACCAGAAAGACTCGGGTACTTTTTAAATCAACTCTCATTGTCTTTCAAGCCAGGTCAGTTCTTGACTTGCCTTATAATGGTCGCCCGAGTACTTGAGAATAAATGGAAAAGAAAAGATGTCAAGCAACATTTTACAACAGTGTATTCCCATTTGTTTTAGAAGCCAGAAAGAGAAAAAAGATATATTTCCAATTACATGTTTCACCCTGTGTGCGATGAGCGTTTTGCACCACTTTGCACACCTGAATTAGGTACAATGGAAGATGAACCTTATGTGAGATCTAAAGGTTTCAATGAGAAACCTAACAAAATATTTATGTGTTTTCATTAGAATATAAAATGTGAGAACTGTTTATCTAGCTCAAGCATGCTTACGTTATATTTTGTGTCATATTTACTCTCATGGGGTGATGTTCTCAATAAGACATTGTGCATGGAAATACTCACTTATTAGCTATAAACAAGGTAAGAAAGGTACCTAGAAGCAACACCAGCTTTTTGAAGCAAGTAGTTCATGGCATTCAAGCTTCTATTCGGTTACAGATGGCTTCACATTTTGTGCATATGTTTATTTACCTCTTTCTCTAGAAAAAAGTTAAGCTTACAATGAAATGTTACTTGATTAACACCAGAAATACCAGAGCCAACGAAAAAAGTCATAAATCCAGCCCACCTTAAATCCCTTCGCACCTCTCCGTCAGCGTCTTTTGTCTTCTAAATGTGTTGATAAGCAGCAGGGAGCCTGCTATACCACACCCCAAACCCCACCGCCTCAGAGCAGGCAAGACGTTCTCCCAGTTCCTGCCTTGGTTGATAATCTGGGAGTGAGCTACCCAGAATTGTAAGGGGAAATAATTTGACATGTGTTTTGTGTCTACAACAGTCTACGTAAACACATTGTTAAAACAGAAACGTTTTTCATGTTTTAGGAATAAATAACAAAATGTAGACATGAACTGTATAATATGTGAAGGCTGATGGCATATCAAATAAACACTTTCACAAAAGGTGTAAGTACGCTATGCCAGCTTCCATGGTGCTTTCTATCCTCTGTATCTTGTTCTGTTACACCCATCACCTGGATGTCCTCTCTCACCGCATCCATAAACCTTCGCTTAGGCCTTCCTCTTTTTCTCTTGCCTGACCCTCTAATGTACTCATTTCTAATCCTGTCCATCCTCATCACACACAATGCAAATCTTAACATCTTTAACTCTGCCACCTCCAGCTGTGTCTCCTGCTTTCTGGTCAGTGCCATCGTCTCTAACCCATATAACATAGCTGGTCTCACTACCGTCCTGTAGACCTTCCCTTTCATTCTTGCTGATACCCGTCTGTCACAAATCACTCCTGACACTCTTTTCCACCCATTCCACCCTGCCTGCACTCTCTTTTTCACCTCTCTTCCACAATCCCCATTACTCTGTACTGTTGATCCCAAGTATTTAAACTTATCCACCTTCGCCAACTCTACTCCCAGCATCCTCACCATTCCACTGACCTCCCTCTCATTCACACACATGTATTCTGTCTTGTTCCTACTGACCTTCATTCCTCTCCTCTCAAGAGCATATCTCCAAATCTCCAGGGTCTCCTCAATCTGCTCCCTACTATCGCTACGGACCACAATGTCATCAGCAAACATCATAGTCCACGGAGACTCCTGTCTAATCTTGTCTGTTAAATTAGCTACAGTATGTGGTTATGAATTAAGAATGTGGCTGGAATGAAAACCTGAAACCATTGTGGCCCTCCAAGAGATTTACACCCCTTTTGTAGAGTATGTCCAAGGACAATAAATAAACTGGTTTCATAAGATCACAATATTTTCATTACTCACACAAAAGGAATTGTAGAATGAACTAGTAATATCAGTATTAATTAGATTTTTTTTTGTTTCTTTTTGTGCTTTCCTGGTCTTTTTTATGTATGATTCTTCTGTGCTTTCTTTGACTTTTCTTGCAGTTGTCATGAATGTAACATTTATAAATACAAGTTCAACTTAGGAAGATGCTGTGGATTACTGCAGAGAATGGAATTCTGGTCTCACTAGCATCTCATCTCAGTTGGAGCAGGATGCAATAGCTGCACTGGTGAACACCACCGGTTCATCTAGTGTGTCGCCGGGGCCGGGGCTGAGGCAGAGCCCCCTCTTTGGATTCTGGTTGTGGATTGATGAAAAACCTTTGAGTTGTAAGAAGTGGGTCCATGGACCTCCCTTACAGCTCCCTGCCTCCATCCCTTGTGCTGTTATGTCTCGAGAGAACAATTTCAGTTAGACTAATGTTCCTTGTTTAGACAAATACAGGTTCAATAACAAATTCAGGTATCAATAAAATTAACCCTAACCCTAAGTTCAATGTTTTCAATTCTTTTCTTATATACAGTACTTCTGTATACAGTATTTGAAGTGAGACAACACCTCTTCCTATATCAAATTAGCATAACAGCACCTTTCTATAGCATACCGATGAGTACTGGAAGCTCTTCAATCGAATGTTAATATATCCATGTGTTTAGAGCTTACCTAGGGCACACACCCCCCACCTGCCCACTTTGATTGACTTTCATTGTATAACAACAATCTACGTTTCACCATACTTACACCTTTTCCACCCACACTCAAATCTTTGATTGAATCTCTGTAAATTACCCTAAAAAGAGCACCACCATTTCAGGTACTGTTTATATCAATGTTTTGCTCTTTGGAGTGTTATCATGCTTTACTTCTATCATTGCTGAACCCTGTTTCAGGCTGTTATCTCTGGAACAGGTACATTAGTGAGTGTGACTGAAAATGTGGCCTGCATTAGACTGGCATTCAAAACAGTGATGGCATCCGTTTCCTACATTTCTCTTGAGTTTGGCACTGGCTGAAAGATGCTTGCTTCAGGTAATGAATAATTGTATATTATAGTTTACAAAGGACATATAAGTGATAGAGAAAAATGAGGCAAAATATTATATTCAATGAATGCATTCTAATGTATAATTTATATATTCTTTTTCTAAATGTAACTGATTATCTTTAATAAACTGTTCCTTCATTCATCACACTGTCTTGCCTTTGGGAAATTAATGCAATGATATGTTTCCTTGAGTTTATACTTTATATCTTCAATTTATTAATTACTAGCCACTGCACCCAGCGTTACTACAGTAAGTAATTTTAATCTCTTTTCCTTTTGCCTGCTAGTCTATGTTCAGTCTGTTCTGCTGTTTCTCTTGCTCTGAGCCACTAGGTAGCACTATCCTGAAAACTAATTGTAGTAAAATGGAAAGAACCCTCCCAAAGGTACTCCCTGGGTTAAAATGTTGGATTCCAGAGTAAACTATGGTCTCTTCCTGAAAAAGTGACATAGGTATACAACATTTTGTTGAAATCAGACCAAAGGTGTGGAATTATTGAAAGAACAAACAGACACACATTGAGTTTTACATATCAGATATTACAAGGGGGCTCTGCCCCCTGCTTGCTTCGCTCGCCTACCCCCGGCGTTTTGTACCCGTGCCTGCTGGGCAGCCGTAGTTTCAGACACGCGTTGTAGGACCTTGCGTTGTTTTGAACCCGTGCTTGCCCTGCTTCTGCGGTTTGAGACGCGCGTTGTAGGCGTATATCCGTCAGTCCAGCTCGTTCGGTTTGAACCCTTGCCTGCTTTGCCTCTGCAGTTTCAGATGGTGGGTCGCGTTCGGCGTTTTGTACGATCCCAAGCAGCACATTATTCCTAACTTCACTCCGCAGTAGTGCCACGCACAATATGGTGGTGACACCTGCGCCTTCACTACGCAGTAGTGCCACTCACAATATGGCGGCAACGCCTGCACCTTCCGTATTATGTCGGGTTTTACCATGCTGTGTAGGCGCCTTTGCCTTTCGTACTTTCCCGCGCCTTCCGACACGCGATGTAGGTGCCTGCACCTTTCAGGTCTTCCTCTGCTGTGTGGTGTGGACGTTTAACTGTCGTTTTTTCTGCTTTTATATTCTGTATCTCGCTGTGCATGTGTTTCGTGCCTAGGTTTTTTTGAAGCTGTTGCATTCCAGTTTTCATCATCTGTAACCTGCTGTCCATGTGTTTGGTCCCGTTCTTTAACCTCTTTATGACATTTTACTTTGTTTCCTACTCTGTCTTTTATTTCTGACCTCGCTTTATCCTGCTTGCGGCATGTCAGACGGTTCGTAGTCTCTCCCGTTTCGCTCTGGGGCGGGGGGGGCTTTGTGTGGCGCCTGCGCACGTTTGTAATCTCTCCCATTTCACTCTGGGGAGGGGGGGCTTTGTGTGGCGCCTGCGCACTATGTCTCCTGCGTACACGGGCAGGTCCCTGCGTCCATATCCGGTTTACCATTCTCGGTTAGTAATATGGATTGGTGTTGCAATTACATAGTGTGGACATCCAAGGAATAACAGGTTGGTACAACCACAGCTATTTGGGATGCCAGGCTGGCTGTCTCCTTTTACTTGCCAAAAATATACAAATAAAATAATGCACAATGGCATTTAAAAATCATATAAAAATAAAACAGCGATCAGATAATTGATGCTTTTCCTCGAATTGCTCTTTTCAGTCATCTTGTGGAGTTCCTCTGCTTGGTCACTTATGCTATAATTGATCCCTTTTCTCAGGGCAGTCTCGAATTTATAGCCTTAGGAGGAGAAGGGGTAGAGTTAGGTGCCCTCACTGGGTGTTTTTTTCCGTGCTAGAGTAAAGAGAAGACAAGGTAGTTAGTAGAGGGAGCACCCCCTCTTGCCTTGGGGTGGTATCACCTACCTGTAATGAACTTGGAACATTACCTTCTGACATACATACAGTATGTAATGATAGATAGCTAGATAGATAGTATTTTGTCTATCTGTCTAACCCAGGAAGAAATTTAGGTTTTACAGAAGCTCAAGAAGTATAGAAATATTATAACCAACAAAAAGACCATCCCTACAACACACACGAGAATTACAATAAAAGAAGCAAAAAAAGTCTGAATTGGCTAATGATAAGAGACCAGTCACACTGAGAATTTATAAAGGCATATTGCTATAGTAGCATTTCGTTGCACGCTTCTGATTAATTTGTTGGCTAACCATACTCAGTGTTGGTGTCAGAGAGAATGTGCAGCATTGTTCATAATGGCATTCATTTTTACTCTTATTCTCCTCTCCAGTACCCTCAGCAGGTCGAGGGTGCGTCCCATAGCTGAGTCTCTCTTCTTAATTAGCTAGTTGATATGGTTGGCCTCTCTTGAAATGTTACAGGCTTAGCACTTACAGAATAGAAAGTGGGTTTTCACAGAGTTCCAGAACATGTAAAGTATGTCATGACCCACATTAAAGGAACACAGTATTCTAAGAAAATAAGAGTCTGCTCTGCCCTTTCTTACATAGTTCCTCTGTCTTAGTATACCAGTCTAACTTGTCATTAATGTGGACACCCAAGTACTTGTAGCAGTGCACCACCTCCACATCCTCGCCATTTTTGATTCCTCCCTTTCTTATTCCGCTCACATAAACCACATTAAGAAACTTTCTTACTTTCAGCTCCGTAACATATCTTGTGTTCGCTCATTCCTCTCCTTTTCTAGATAGATAGATAGATAGATAGATAGATAGATAGATAGATAGATAGATAGATAGATAGATAGATAGATAGATAGATAGATAGATAGATAGATAGATAGATACTTTATTAATCCCAAGGGGAAATTCACATACTCCAGCAGCACCTTACTGATACAAAAAAACAATATTAAATTAAAGATTGATAATAATGCAGGTAAAAAACAGACAATAACTTAGTATAATGTTAATGTTTACCCCCCCACCCGGGTGGAATTGAAGAGTCGCATAGTTTGGGGGAGGAACGATCTTCTCAGTCTGTCAGTGGAGCAGGACAGTGACAGCAGTCTGTTGCTGAAGCTGCTCCTCTGTCTGGAGATGACACTGTTTAGTGGATGCAGTGGATTTTCCATAATTGCTAGGAGCCTGCTGAGTGCCCGTCGCTCTGCCACAGATGTTAAACTGTCCAGCTCCATGCCAACAATAGAGCCTGCCTTCCTCACCAGTTTGTCCAGGTGTGAGGCGTCTTTCTTCTTAATGCTGCCTCCCCAGCACACCACCGCGTAGAAGAGGGCGCTCGCCACAACCGTCTGATAGAACATCTGCAGCATCTTATTGCAGATGTTGAAGGATACCAGCCTTCTAAGGAAGTATAACCGGCTCTGTCCTTTCTTACACAGAGCATCAGTATTGGCAGTCCAGTCTAATTTATCCCAGGTATTTATAGGTCTGCACCATCTGCACACAGTCACCTCTGATGATCACGGGGTCCATGAGGGGTCTGGGCCTCCTAAAATCCACCACCAGCTCCTTGGTTTTGCTGGTGTTCAGGTGTAGGTGGTTTGAGTCGTACCATTTAACAAAGTCATTGATTAGGTCCCTATACTCCTCCTCCTGCCCACTCCTGATGCAGCCCACGATAGCAGTGTCATCAGCGAATTTTTGCACGTGGCAGGACTCCGAGTTGTATTGGAAGTCCGATGTATATAGACTGTACAGGACTGGAGAAAGTACAGTCCCTTGTGGCGCTCCTGTGTTGCTGACCACAATGTCAGACGTGCAGTTCCCAAGACGCACATACTGAGGTCTGTCTTTAAGATAGTCCACGATCCATGCCACCATGTATGAATCTACTCCCATCTCTGTCAGCTTGTCCCTAAGGAGCAGAGGTTGGATTGTGTTGAAGGCGCTAGAGAAGTCTAGAAACATATGTTAAACATATTAGAAACATCTAATGCTGTTTCTTGTCCATGCTTTTATCACATCCCGCATCGATTATTGTAACTCGCTGCTGGCAGATGCCCCTTCTAATCTTATATCACAGCTCCAGTTGATTCAAAACTCTGCTGCAAGAGTCCTTACACGAACCAGCAACAGTGAGCACATCACACCCATCCTGCTTCGCCTTCACTGGCTCCCTGTGTCTTACAGGATTTAATATAAAATTCTATTAATAATCTAAAAAGCTTTAAATGGCCTTGCACCGGACTACATCAGTGACCTTCTAAATCACTGTGCTCCTGTCTGCCTACTAAGATCCTCTGATTCAAGTAATCTTGTTGTGCCTCACACTAACCTGCACTCTATGGGTGACAGGACCTTCAGCTCCATAGCACAATGACTTTGGAATGACATCCCGAAATTAATTAGATCAGCTGACTCCATTCATTCTTTTAAAAAACATCTTAAAACTCATCTATTTAGGAAGGCTTTTAACTTAACTTAATATTCTGCCCTTTCTTTCAGTTTACCTCTCTGTCCAGGTGCTCAGGATAATTTGTGTGTCTGTTATTTCACAAATTAGGTTATTTGTTAAGCTTTTGTTTTAGTCTTGAAGTTAGTATTTTACTCTGGTTTATCGTCCTTTATTCTATTGAATGCTATGTTATCTGTTTCATTGTTCTATTCAGGAAAACATTTGTATCCAATATTACATATACCATGCTGTTTTTTTTTCTAAGACTCTGTGAAGCGCCTTGAGCATGGGAAAGGCGCTATATAAATAAAATGTATTATTATTATTGTTATTTTAACAATTCTGTATGCTGGTGGGCACATGCTCCCAGAAAGGAACCCATGGGATCCATATTGTACAGAGGTGGCTGCTGGACAGCTGACTTGGATACTCAATACAGTATGAAGTAATGAGTGTCAGCTTTAAATGAAATATTTGCCCCCTGTGATATATAATAGCTGGGTCCTCCATAAGTGACAACATCATGAAAGTGAATGCTGTGCTATGTAAACTAGATGCCAGCAGATTGTGTGGTGTACTGAATAATTTAAGTAGTTTTATTGCAAGCCAAATTAATATTTAGAGATATCTCAAAATAAATTTCAGATTTAAGATATCTGAAATTCATTTGCAAATATTTTAAAATATGTTCCTTTGCATTTAAACCTATTTGCAAAACATTTTGAGGTGTTTTAAATACAAAAGACGTTGGTGGTATTCTTATTTTTTCAAAAAAATCAGAAATTCGTAAGGATCATGTTTTGAAACATCTTAGGGTCAACCATCTCTCTGTAAACTTGGAAAAATGTGAATTTCACAAGAGTAAAGTTATATTTTTGGGTTATGAAATAACCCACAAAGGGCTTTCAATGGATTGATGTAAAATGGAGGATACATTGAACTGGAAAATACCTAAAAACATGAAACAAGTTGGGCACTTTGTTGGTTTTCTAATTACTATTGACGATTCATTAAATTTAATTACATTTCTGTGATTTCACCTATCACTCCTCTAACAAAAAAAAACTGAGTTACTGGCTATTACAAAAATTGAGACATTGGCTTGAAGACACTAAATACCCCTTCTTCATGATCTATAATAATCACAAACATGATGGGTTTTATTTTTTAGCTGCTCTAATTTTACCGTTTCTTACTGAGTGGGTAACAAAAAACAGTAAGGCTTATACCTTTCCATGAATATTTGACCCAGATGAAGTTACTCCTGATCCCTGACTCTATTATATCCCCTGAGAAATGTTTGCCTATAAGTATTGCTATTCTTTCCTCCAACTTGAGGACATTCTTCAAATCCCTCAAAAAACATTTTACTTATTCAACCAGCAGAGAAGAAAATAATTGTATTCCCCTGAATATCGTGGCAGAGTCCCATGCCTCTCCTCTGTCTGGTTATCCCAGAATTTTTTCAAAAGATGCTTTCACTCAAAATGCATGATTCTCGACACATAAGAGGATGTTAAAGTATATGAAGTTTGCAGAATCTCCTATATATCTATGTTACTGGCCTTCCAACCTAAATAGAAGCTGCCATGTTTTTGCTAGCTTATTTGTCCATGTCTCTGTCTTACCTGCACACCCAAACAACACATGTCTGTCAAGTTCCTCTTGATGATTAAAGCCATGTGTACACATTTCACAGCGCTGTTCAAGTGGTTGCATAAAAAACACTTGTAACATTTGAACGTTGCTTGCACCAACTTTGAATTCTGTTTATCACTAATCAATTATACCTGTGTAAATTTGTGGATTCTTGTCTTATGACCCCTGGTTTTTCCATGATTTTTTCTGTTTCTCAAATGTAACGTCAGCAATGCATTCTATATAAATAAATAATAGTAGCTTTATGGAGTTTTTTTTTTACTTCTTCAGATTTACTACAGCTGTTTTACATTCTTACTAGACATTAAGCCCGTTACAATAACGGGCGCTAGACCAGTAGTTCATAAACATTAGTATGAACAGTCTATATTAAATGGCAAAGGACCTTTTACCTCATTACATTTTTTCCGTAAAACGCCTGTAATTTTCTCTGACAGTAATACTAGCTTTGCTGTCCGTAATATGCGTTTAATTTTCTGTCACAACAGTGGCCAATCAGCAGATTCTCCCCAGCAACTGATGTAATGTGTGCAAAAATAAATCAACTTTTACTTTACACTTTACCAGGCCAAGCTTCTTAATCACAAATCTGACATCCTCAGAGTGAACACTTGCACAACAATGGGGAAGCTGGTCTCCGCGTCTCAGTACCCAATTGGATTTTTCGTGTTTTCTGTTTTAGGTCTTACCTTATTTATCGAAATCTGATTGGATCTGCCACGCGATATTTTATAGGTCCCGCCCTCTCTGTCTTGTGTAATGCGTCAGGCGGCCTTCGAAGCATCTGCTTTGAAGCATCGCACCGTGCCCCGCGCATGCGCACTTCACCAGAAGACACACACACACGGACACTGGACGCACACAGGGGTTTTATTAAAGAGAATAGTTGTTCTATTGAGTTTTACAATTTTTAGTTTTTTGGGGCAAATTATGATAAGAACAGATAACCGACACATCAGATGGTGAATAAAAATCCATTTTTTGACACTGAAACTCTTTTTTGGGATTCCCAGACTTTTGAAATTTGTGCTTAAACTATGTATAAACAGAGCCTTTGTGTATTTATTTACATAGTATTAAACATTTTTTTCCGAACCTATAATGTGCCATTTTGTTTACTTAATTCCAAATGTCTAATATATTGTCTAATGTCTAATGTCTAATATATTGTCGCGTCATGCCATTAATACTATTTAAGAAAACATTAATTTTAAGAGACTGTTATTTACCATGGGAGCCCAGCACTCATTAACTCATTGTAACAGTCCCGGTTGGCTCCACGCTCCGTGGTTCTTCCAGGAGCTTCTCGAACCCATAACTGGCGATAGTTATGAACCGAGATGAGCTGGGCACATAAGGATACATACATTCAGCAAAGGGGTTGGTGCAAAAGTATCAAGTGTTTTTATTAAAAACAAAGTGTTCCAATGTGCAGATCTTCCAAAAGTTAATAAATAAATAATCCAATAAAATCAGCGAACCATATGTGAGTTAAAATTCTGTAAATAACCTCAGGATAAAACCAGAATAAAACCATGCAATCAATGGGTTCTTGCAACTGGCAGAGACACAAGCAGTTGCAGTCCTCTCTTTTGACTCTCATTGCAAGTGCCTCTATTGGCATCTGCCGCAATGCTGAGAGTCAGTCCCTCCATCTTCCACATGCCTTTCATTTACTGGATCAAATGTTCAACAGTGGTCAAAGGGCCCCTGGAGTGTCGATCACTCACTCCACAACAAGGCTATGCCGACTGTGAGCTTCCTCATCCTGTGCTGCCTTCTCACTCATGTGAGGTGTAGTTCTTGTTGATGTTTTTTTCTCTCTGTTCCCACTTCTCTCACTTGCAGGTGCCCTTACATCTATATCCTGCGTGATATGGTGTAGGTGTGACCCTCCGCCCACTCTGAAGTGTGAAAGAGGCACCTGACTGATCCGCTCGCATTTGCATCTGAGTGTGTGATCAGCCAAGCACCCTTAATCGTGTGTGTACTCACACACACCCATACCTGCTCAGAGCCAGCATGCTCCGGGATGTGATTATTTATTTTAAACTGCACTCTTGTCAAATTCATTATTATTTTATTAGCCCATTAGAAATAAAATAAAATTGTGGGCTTTTTTTATTCATAAAATATGATTCACTTTAGAATGCAATGTAATGTGGCAAATTAATATATACAGTAATTGTGATGAAATAACTTTGAATACAGTAACAGGAAAATAGTACATTAACATTAACCATTTGGCACATCACTCTATGCATTCTTTTAGTAATTTAAAGTAAAACACCAGTTTAAAATGTGCCTCATCCTTTCAAATTATCTAAAAAGTACACATTAGCAACTAAAGTGTTGAGAACTCATTTTTAAGAAAAGTTGAATGTGCAATATGAGTTTTGTGTATATACATAATACTGTCTGTATAACAAAGGACATACAGTTCACTATGCCTGAAGACAACATTCTATGACACCGTACCATGCTTAGTCATTTTCTAAATTAACACTTGTATGTGTCATCAGCCTCATCAGATGTATGTGCATTGATGTGGTTTTGCAATTCCTTGTAAAATTTTCTTCACTGTGATTTTCATAATAACTAGGCAACTACTTCTGCAAGACCCTTTTGCCCCAGAGTGTTTGTGTAATAACAAATTCCAAGTTAATCTCTTAAATCTTCAAAATGTTCTACCATGTTCAGAATCATCTAATTTAAAATTAAAACTAATAATGTCTCCAGTGGGATATGATTTCCTTTAGAGAACAGTGCCAAAACCATTTTTTTTGTCAGGTTTTATACAATTTGAAAGTGTACTTTTGATTTGTACACTGAGAATGCTTAGATGTATTCATCGATTAAACTGAGCAATGCACTTCTTCATTTAGATTCCAACTTCTAAAGCAAGTGAAAAACTGGATAAGAAAAAATTATTTTTCTTTAAATTCACAAAAACAGTCTATAAAGAATCTCCACCTACTGAAATGAACAAGGCAATGCTGTTCACACCTAGCTCAAAATGATTTAATTTTAGTTTGGCTGAGCTCGCATGAAATGTAGGTATTATTCTTAACGTGGGCATGAGCTTTATATTTCAATATTTTCTAAAACATGTCTTTCCAATATAAAAGTAAAAGCCAACATAAGTAAGTTAATGTTAATGTTAAAATTCACATTTGTGTTTTCCTAATTTGAATAGAATATCAGTTTCACAGTTACTTAGATAATGGTATAACCTTTTACCCCCTTTAAGCTAATATGTAAAACAACTTTGTTAGCTATTTTGGTTTGAAAACCACTGGCTTAGATAACAAGGGGTGTCAATCACATCATTTGGTTAAAGAAAAATAACTTGTTATACCTTTTTAAAATTATTTGCATAGTGTACATTAAGACTTTAACTTTGATATAGCCCTAGTTTACTCCATCGCATACAATATGATCTCAAGATGAAGCCTGTTTACAATTTTAGGAACAAGTAATAACAACATTCATTTATATAGTACACAAGGGGGCTACGCCCCCTGCTCGCTTCGCTCGCCTACCCCCGGCGTTTTGAACCCATGCCCGCCGGGCAGCCGTAGGTTGCTTTTGTATTGGCCTCTCTTTCAACCTCATGTAGCATTTTTATAGACTTATCTAATGGGTGATTGTTTATGACCTTAGTGATGTTTCTCATTATAAGCTCCGTGCATTGTTTGTTTTCAGGAAGGTTCACTCGTTGATAGATTGCGTCATCTGGATCTAAGATGTATATTTCTGCAAATTTGCGTTCGTGATTTGTTTCAGGGTGCACTGTTCCAATGCGATGTAATATTTGTCCACATACGCAAAAGCAGTATGGGCCATTGCGAGCTTGTGGCCTGATATTTACTCCGGTAGATGCAAAAGCAAATGAACCATTGTAGGATCTAATGCAGTTCATAAAGTTTTTACTTTCAGGTACATCGTTAGTTAGAAGCTTCCGTAGATATTCAGGATATTCATGTAAAGGAGGCAGTCTAACTTGACCCTTTTGACAACAACATGTAAACTCATTAGTTGTATTGCCAGTTGTTTCTTCAGGGAAGTTAAATGAATGACAATGATTGCAAATGACATTCATTAATTCCAATGAATTTTCATTAATAGTGGACTCATTATAGAACGCGTTGTCAGCCAATTGGCGGAATTGTTTAGCAGGTGTTTGTCGTTACTGTCTTTGACGTTTATCTTTTGTCTGTGCCGTTTGAGAGGCGCGTTGTTGTATGTCCAGTATTTGGGATGTGTTGTTTTGGAGCTGTAACTGCTTTGCTTGTGTTGTGTGAGAAGCGCGTTGTAGTCGCAGGCGTTCATTGTTTTTATGGAGCCGGGCCCATTTTTGTATCCCAGTCAGTCGAGCTCTCTCTTTTTGGAGCCGTGCCTGCTTGTTTTCCGGCATTTCAGACGCGCGTTGTAGACGTCTGTGTTGATTGATTTTTTCCTGTCGGTCCTGTTTTTGTATGTCTGTCACTCGAGCTCTTTCCTTTTGAACCCGTGCCTGCTTTGCTTCCGCAGTTTGAGATGCGCGCTGCATGCGTCTACGTTCATTGTATCTGTCCATTTGGGCTCGTTTCTGTACCTGTGTTAGTTGAGCTTTTCGTTTTTGGAGCCGAGACAGTTTTTCTTCCACGGTTTCAGAAGCGCGTTGTAGGCGCCTACGTTTGTTTTTTTTCATGCGGGCTCGTCTTTGTGGTCCCGTTACTCGAGCCGTATCGTTTTGCACCCATGATCGTGAATTCATGACTTGTCTGTTCTTTATCGTTAGTAATATGGGTAAGTAATAAGGATGATCGCACTTACTGTTAATAGGGAGCGTTTTCTGTGGTCGTACGGTTAATAGTGCATCACTGTAATGAGATTCACCTATGCTGTATAGTTTGTACGTGTTCAGATGACGTATGTTTAATACGGAGCGTTCGTTTCTTCTTATTATTACCTATCCGGTGTTGCGCCTGTGTTATCTGTGGTTGTCCTGTTAATATTGCATCACTGTAATGTGATTCCAATATGTAGTGTAGTCCGGTCTCTTGTTGTTTATGTATGACGTCGGGTGTCCGCGTGCGGTTTTTTAGAAGTGCGTGGATTATGCTGTGTAGTGTGTACGTTGATTTCAGATGCGCGTTGTAGGCGAATGCTCCTATCGTAGTATCTGCCGTTTTCCGTACCGCAATTCGCATTCCGTAATATCTCGGGGTTGATGTGTGACCCTTTGTGGACTCCGTAGTCTGTCCCGTTTTACTCTGGTGCGGGGGGGGTGACTCCTCTTTATCCGTACCATCTCGGGCTTGATTTGTGAACCTTTGTGGACTCCGTAGTATGTCCCGTTTCATTGTGGGGCGGGGATAATGTGATTCAAATATGTTGTTTTGTCCGTATTTGTGGGGTTTCTGTATGATGTCGGGTGTTTGCTTGCGGTTGCTCTTTCGTTTTTGAGCGGTAATCTCAGGCTTGATGGGTGACCCTTTGTGGACTCTGTAGTCTGTCCCGTTTCACTCGGGGGCATGGGTCTGACTCCTCTTTTTTGTGTGCTATGGGCGCGTTGCCTCATTTCTTATTTATGTTAGTGTGTGTACTCCGTAGTCTGTCCCGTTTCACTCTGGGGCGTGGGTCTGACTCCTCTTTTTTGTGTGCTATGGGCTTTGTGTGGCGCCTGCGTCTGACTCCTTTTTTTTGTGTGCTATGGGCGCGTTGCCTCATTTCTTATTTCTGTTAGTGGAGGGGGGCTTTGTGTGGCGCCTGCGCACTATGTCTTTTGCGTCCACGGGCAGGTCCCTGCGTCCATATCCGGTTTACCATTCTCGTTTAGTAATATGGATTTTCATACATTAAAGTAGCTCGAAGTGCCTTACAATATTAATTGCTAAACATAATTAAGAAAAATAGAAAAAAAACAAAGAACCATTATTTATAACAGCAGAGAATCTTAATGTCCACCTTTCTTACATACTATACTCAGGTGACCAGTCCAATTGTCAGGATGTTGGAGAAAATAAAACTGTGGGGTTCTAAGGCCAAAAGACTGCCCAGAACACTCAGTGCATTCTATAGTCCATGAATGTTTTACCATTAACAGGATACTCATGTGGAGCTCTTTTCTTCTTCTCAGCATCTTAGGTAGGTGCAGCATACTTAGGCTAGTGGGCAGTGGTGCATAACATACTGCTAAAGCTACACTGGAGTATTTAAAGGGGAACATTTAAATGTCTTAAAATAGCCTAGTCAGAGCCCAGACCTGAATCCAACTGAGAAACAGTGGCATGAGTTGAAGATTGCTGTACACCAACACCACTCATCTAACTTGAAGGAGTTGGAGCAGTTCTGACTTGAGAAATGTGCAAAAATCCTACTGGCTAATAGAGACATTTCAAAAAGACTTACACCTGGAATTACAGCAAAAGTTGGTTCTACAAAGTGTTGACTTTGGGGCTGAATATTTATGCACACTCACAATTTCTGTTTTTTTTGTCTTAATTATTGTTTGTGTCACAATAAAAAATATTTTGTACCTTCAAAGTGGTAGGAGGAGGAGGAGGAGGTTAGGAGCATGCACTGATACAGCGCATTGCCGCATCCACCACACGACAAACCAACTCCGGATCCAGATTAGGACCCAAGTGCAGCCGTGCAACGGGAGACACCTCAGCACCACATTAGTTCAGATGGAGTGGGAACAGTGTGAGTTTTTTTTTAGGGTGGCTGGAGTGTCAATTCTGCCACCAACCCCCAAGTTTTTCCCTGCAGGTTGGAGGGCCTACATGCAGGGCTGGATGCAGATTAATGTCATACCCAGGATGGGGCAATTGCAAGTGAAGGGCCTTGCTCAAGGCCCCAAAAGAGTAGAGATGTGTTGTGTAAATCAAATGGTGCTAAATCCTCAAAATATCCATTTTAATTCCAGGTTATAATGCGACAAAACAAGACAAACATTGATGGATAAATACTTTTGGAAGGCAAAATCTTTCTGTAAAAATAGCAAACATAAAAGCAGTATACATAGCTAATCATCAGCTCTAGTTAGGGTATGCAAGACTAAAGTTCTAAGTCTTCAGCATGGATTTTGAGACTGAAGGGGTATCTCACATTAGCAGGCAGATAGTTTCACAGCTTTGGGGGCATGTAATTAAAAGCTTGACTTCCAACTTTTGTTTTATTAATCCTTGGAATGATATGTAGGCCAGATTACCTGAAATAAGTAAGTAGGGCTTTGGCCATTTAAAACTTTATAATTAAAAGGGGAATTTTGAAAGTGGCCTGGAGCTTAACTGAAAGCCTGTTTAAGGACTTGAGAACTGGAGCTATGTATTTGTATTTTCTGGTTTGTGTAATTATTTTTGCAGCAGAATTTTGAATTAACTGAAAGCTGCATAAAGAATGGTTTGAACAGCCAGTGAAGAACACATTGCAGTAATCAATCCTACTGGAAATAAATGCATAATTAATTTTTCAGTATCATGTATATTTAGAAGACTACTTAATCTTCCAAACTTTTTTGATAGAAAAAATTAGCTTTGGATAGTTTTATAACATGTGTTTAAAAATGCCTTGGTAGTATAAAAAATAACACCTAAATTGCATGCTGATTCACTAATTTGCATTCAGTGACTTGCATTACTTTTTCTTCTTTTGTTTGGAACACTGCAAAATTCACTGCCTCCAGCTGGTTTTATGAGTGGATGCACAATAGCAATTTTCATATGGTGCATTTGGTATACTGCGTGGGTACTTATGTATGTACGACAATGATGAGATGTTCTTCCTGCAATGACTTTCTCTGCAAAGAACATTCAACAACTGAAATGAAATATGATACGTGTTGTCACACACGTGCGCATGGGAAACACCTAAAGGGCCTACAAAATGGTAATTATATGCCAGACCAGGGGGCGGCGGAGTGTGGTAACTTTCTCTCTGAGTCTCTTGCAGACCATTCTCGGGAAATCCTACTTGGTTCCGGCGCCGACAATGATTTCACTTCCAGTCAAGAAAACGTCACTTCCAGTTCCGGCACCAAAGATAACTTCACTTCTGGTCATGAAGACGTCACTTCCAGTTCTGGCGTCGATGACATCATTTCCCGTTTTATCAATTAAAATCTCCATCTTGTCTCCATGCAATCAGTTCTGTTCTGGACCCTGTTCTATACACATCATGCTACTATAAATCAACTTTTGCAGCCGGGAAAAACAATATATGGGTGGCTGCCCCAAATCTTTATGATGTCTCTGACTCTTTCTTATCACAGTGTGCAGATCCTACAGTGACCGGTGACGAATGAGCACTGGAGAAGCAGATCAGGTTTTTTTTCAGCTAGTCCTAGACTATCTCATACTATGCAGTAATAAGGTATTAAATTACATTAAAAACATGTACAATTTAAAATTATTGCAATATTTTATATTACCACCTCACAGCATGCATATAAATTGCCATTTTAACACAGGTGCATAAAGTACACTACATCAGTACTTATGACATGAGAAATGGTGCGAGTAGTTAAGGGTTAAGAAAAGTTTGTGAACTCCGTGTGAAAATAACTTATCAAGATGGGAATCACCTTCCACAATCCAGCATAAACTACAACATAACATTCTTAATCTTGGATGAGATTGAATGATTTGTGCTCTACTCTAATGTCCTATTTGCACTTGGCCCTACCCATCTCAGTCTTTCGTTTAGCAGGATTAATTATGCTGTAGTGGTAAGAGAAATAAAAAGGTTAGTCTGACTAGAGCTCTCTCTACATCTTTTTATTGGTTTCCACCTTGTACTTTACTGTAGTTTGCACAGCCTGCTGAGCATGACAGAGCAACTCTCCACTGTCCTTTTGTGTAGCTTAGCTTCTTCACCACAGAAGCTGACGACTGTCTTTGGCACACCACCTAACTGTTCCATCAGTATAGTTTGCCCCACAGTGTTCCCTCCTAATAAGAAGATCCATATAGAAGATTTTTTTTTTTGTATTTTAAGTTCTGACCCAGACACATGTCATGATTAACATTCTGGGTCTGGTGTTTGTTTAAAGCTATTGTGCGAGTCATGCAAACTTCTGCTTTTGAAAACTGGCTTGGATCTGATACTGATTTTTTGTTTGTCCTTTGTAAATATTTACATAAAAAAAATTCTGATTTCCTTGTTGCTTTGTTTTCACTGACAGTTTCTCCAGTTCTAATCTACGTCACCAGTGATACCTATTATTGATCGATAGGATAAGACAAATTATGTTTTTAATTCCCAGTCCAGCTAATATAGAGGATAGTAGAATAGTATAGAGATGCTTAATTTGCACACTGCTTTTATTTTATTATACTTTGAACAACTGTCTTACGTGCTTTCTAAGTATATTGTGAAGGTGTATTATATTAAAGACACTACATAATATAAAATAAAGTAACAGACGAAGACTGGATGCCAGCCCTATCCAGGTGTACAACTTTCCTTAGTAGGTATTGTGACTTGCACCTTTATTTATGTAAATACTGTTCTGTTATTATGTCAAATTAGAAGGAATTTGTGGCCACGGAGCCATGATGGAAGTCCTACCTTAAATGACAGCTAGCTGTAATCATTTTAAATGACTATTAGAAAAAAAACAAAATAGTAAATTTTTTACATTAACATGTGCTGCTGCCTCGCAGTTAGGAGACCCGGGTTCACATACCGGTTCCTCCCTGCGTGGAGATTGCATGTTCTCCCCGTGTCTATGTGGGTTTCCTCCTGGTACTCCGGTTTCCTCCCACAGTCCAAAGACATGCAGATTACAGTAGGTTCATTGGCGTTTCTAAATTTTCCCTAGTGCGTGCTTGGTGTGTGTGTGTGTGCCCTGCGGTGGGCTGGCGCCCTGCCCGGGGTTTGTTTCCGCCATTGGCTGGGATTGGCTCCAGCAGACCCCCGTGACCCTGTAGTTAGGATATAGCGGGTTGAATAATGGATAGATGGATGGATGGAATTTGACTACAGCTAGCATGAGCATGGCAATTCAGTATTTTTTTAGTCATTCATCATCCCAGCAAATACTTTGCATTTCCCTATTTTTGTTCCTCAGTTAATTTTACATAGCTCACTTCCCATCAACAAGCTTACTGAAATTAACATATTTACAGATATATTTAAATAAAACACAAAACATCATGATGTCTGCAAAGCAACATTCAATTTTTTCAGAGTACAGTAATAAGAACATAAGAAATATGACAAATGAGAGGAGACCCTTCAGTCCATCAAGCTTGTTTAACTAATAACTAAAGACAAGGAGAGGAGGAGAGGTTGGGAGCATGAGCTGATAAAATGTATGTGATTCATCATTAAGTTAAAAGAGCTCTGCTGGATCTACTTTATCAACGCCTTTGAGAATTTTGAACACCTGGATTAGGTTGCAATGCAGTCTCTTTCTGTTCAAGACTATCCATCCATCCATCCATTATCCAACCCGCTATATCCTAACACAGGGTCACGGGGGTCTGCTGGAGCCAATCCCAGCCCTATCTGTTCAAGACTAGACAGGTTTAATTCTCTCAGTCTGTCAGAGTACAGCATGTCTTTCTGTCTTATGATGCACTTTAATGCTTTCCTCTGCACAGCTTCAAGTGCAGCTGTGTCTTTCTTGTAGCATTGTGACTAGAACTGCCCACAGTATTCCACATGCAGTCTCACTAGTGTGTTATATAGGCTGAGTATAACATCCCTTAATTAACATAAAACTGTTTTTACAATTTAATTATTAACATTTTATTTGCAGTTTAATTGCTTAGATGATGAAAATGTTTAGTCAAAATAAACCCCTAAATCCTTTTCACACATTGCTTCCTGTCGGACAGTATCTCCCATTTTGTATTTATAACTGACATTCCTTTTGTCCATGTGTAGTTCCGAAGCATTTCCGAAGCTTGTCCAAGTTTTTCTGATTTATTTTTGCTGCCTCCTCAGTGTTTGACAACCCTGAAATTTTAATTTTGTCAGCAAATTTCACAGGTTTAGTAACTATACTGAAATCTGTGTGATTATTGTAAATCAGCAAAAGTGAAAGACCCAGGGCGGACTCAACTGATAATCTCACTCCATATGGAATATTCTTCTCTTATCTGCCCTCTTTGTCTCCTGCCGGTTAACCAACTGGAGATCCATAAATGTACATAAATGTAAGAATCTTGTGGTGTCCAAGTGTAATTTTCTTATATTTTCCGTTTGTTTCATCATTTTATTCAGTCTTTAGAAAGTCAAATAGTCACAAAGACAAAAGGGTGTACCTAAGGAGGAGCACTTCACATTCTACAGCAAACATACAGTATAAGCACACAATTCCTAAAATGTTTTTCTTGTAACTAAGTTGACACCCCTTGAAAACTCAGTTCAGTGGTCTAAACTGGCAGAGTAATCACAATTCTTTAGTAAACATGTACTTTAATATTTTTATTAACACTATTTTTCGTATACTTTTACATTTTTATGGCTTTGTTTCAGCACCATTTTGTACTAAATTTGTCTTGCAGGTTCTACCATTTTTCAAATTATTTCCATGACAGTCATATTGTTGTTAGCAGATGCATTGGTTACTTGCCAAATGATCACTGATGCCATGACATGTGAGATGTTACTGTTGTACATCCTGTGGATCATCCATCCATCCATCCATTTTCCAACCCGCTGAATCCGAACACAGGGTCACGGGGGTCTGCTGGAGCCAATCCCAGCCAACACAGGGCACAAGGCAGGAACCAATCCTGGGCAGGGTGCCAACCCACTGCAGGACTCCTATGGATCAACAACCAAAAAAGTTTCTCTGGTTTGCACTTTTAGTTAGGAAAAGGTTGTAGCAGTAACTTTAAGATTTCATTTTAAGTTTTTTGATTTTACATTTTTTCAGCCATATCTCTGGTTTTAACCTAGCCTTTATATTGACTCTTTTTTAAAACATACCCCTAAATAACTGACACCATATGCAACATCAATGCTTTATGTACAAGAACGTGTGTGCTGACATCTCTTGGTGTTCCTATGCTTTCATTTCACACTAAAACAATGTTTTCATGTCCAGAAAATCATTTTGAAAAAATGTATAATTTGAAGATGCCGGGTCTGGTGAAGCATTGTGGAAAGGGAAAAACTGAGGTTTTCAAAAACACTGACATACAATTATCATGAGATCAGGCATTGACTTCAGTTTGTTCTGAGAATTTCTTTTGTAATCTCATCTTCACTGGTAGGATTGGAATTTCCAAACTTTTCTGTATCAGCTGATGGGTTCTCTGCTTTGAAACACTTTAGTATTTCACAGTAATACAAAAAAAGGCTACACAAAAAAACCTACTTTGTTTTTATTTCATTCTTTCACCATTTACATCAGATTTCCTCTGTTAACAAACAGTGCACTTGAATGAAAAACTGTGTATGGCTAATAAGCAAGATTTACACATTTTCCATGTAAATTTCAGTATGCATGTCAGAGTTTTAGAAACGTTGTAAAGACACTTGTGCGGATGAAAAAATGTATCTGTGTTAATTTGGACTAAGCCTTAGAGCCTTGTGTAGCCCATTAAGACTCTAACTCACCTCAGTTAATGAACTAATGAAAATATTAATATGACTCTTTTGTTTTTAGGATATTCATTATAGTCTACGTATAGTATTATACATATAGTATTATGTTCTGAGCTTTGGGAACCCTTCATTAATTGTCTTGCAATGCTAAAATATATACAGATGATAATGTTTTGAATTGCAAAAGATTGTATTCCTTTTTTTAACAATTTGTCAATTAAGTTTCTGTTAGTGGAATATTTTTGGAATGAGGCTGTCTCAAAAATATGAAGTACTCTTTTTTCATACATTCTAAATAGGATGAAATTGTATGGAATACGCTATTATAATAATGCCAAAGACGTGCTTTTGAAAATATTGCAGGGCTTGTTGCTGGGAATTTTCAAGTTAATACAGGTTTTGAAATTTCTCATCCACACAGTGGAATCATTTATCTAACATTTACTGTAAAAAAGTAATGTTAATATAATAAAAGACATGACATTAAAACTCCATACATATATTGTCTAAGTTTGCTTTTTCTATAAGATTGTAGGGAGACACAGATTTCACACTGCAGTATTAAGCATAAGGCAGCCAACCCTGGATAGACCACAAGTCAATGATTACTCATTCAATCAGATCCATACAGGTCTTTGAGATGTTCAAGGAAAAATGGGAGAGCATGCTAATAGAGATAGTGATTTGCTTAGGAATCAACCCATTCATGGAGACAGATTTAGCAGATTCATAAGGTCTTAATAAACTTAGAAACACGAATTACTAAATTAAAGAGTCAAAAGTAATACCAGAAAATAAAACTTTTTAAAACCTGTTACTACTCTTTTGTAATAGATATTGTAAATGAAAAGACAAAGTCTTCACCCCACTTAATGTCAAAGTGGAATTTAATAAAATAGTAACTAAAAAGATACTGGCACCTGTTGCTCTCTCTATAACTCCAATGAGTGTAACAAAATAAAGCAAGAATAATGGATTTCAGTGGAAGGCTGCCTGCCTGGGCAATATAGTCTTCCATCACTCTGGGTGGCAACATACATCCAACATTGCACCACGTTTAAATCCTGTGGGGCTGCATGGAAGTTGTAGTTTCAGTTTATAGCTCTGCTGGTGGCTTTTGGAGCTGCTGAGGGGAGCTGTTGGTGGGCTGGCTTCCTTGCCTTCATCCATCTGACCTAGAAGTGCTTCTGCGGTAAGTTTCTGATGTCCTGAAATACTTACTCATGCGTAGGGATGGGAATCGAAAACCGGTTCCTGTTGAGAACCGGTTCCCACTGTTTCAATTCCTTGGAATTGTTTGCCATTTTTGCAAACGATTCCCCTATCGATTCCAGTCGCCTCGAATGACGTCACCACGTTGCATAGCGTCATTTACCCAGCAGGAAACATGGCGCCTAAGCGGCAGAAGCGCTCAAAAGTTTGGTTATACTTTACGAGAAAGGATGACAACAGGGCAACTTGCAATACTTGCAAAGTAGATATTTCATCAAAGGGAGGAAACGCTACGAATATGCAAAAGCATTTGCTCACAAAACACGCGATAACCTTATCGTGTTTTTGATCCGCTCCGGACTAGTGAATCTCAACCCAGCAGCAGCGGTAACGTTTGCACGTCCTCTCCCGTTAATACGGCAGATAACTAATCAACTAACATTGCATATTATGTTAGCGTGATTTGCCTTATTGCAAAACCTGCTATTACTGTGCATTGCATTTAGATGACCATGACGAGAGAGACAGACAGAGTCTTGCTGGCTAAGGTGCTGGAAGTTCTCGCTGCAGTCTATCGGTAGCTTCTCCTTTCACAGAGGCGGGGAAAATTAAAATTTCCTTCCTGAAAAAGCAGATATGCTTATATTTCTGCAAAAGAATTGTTAATTCTCCATAGCTGATGGTTGCAGAATTGCACAGTGTACAGTTCCATTGGACTTGAGTTGATTGTATTTGTTGCTGGCTGATGTAGTTTTATTTTTGAGTGCTCAGCTCATATATACTTTTAAAAAGGAGAGTGTAAATGTTACTGGACATTCTTAATTTATATTAATTTATGTTATACTTTGTTATTGCTACAGAAGAATATTTATTTTATTATTATTTTACATTTACAAATTTTTTTCTGGGGACCCCGTGGCACCCCATCGAGGAGCTGTAGGCTGTGTACTCTTAAGATCTCACTGTTGGGTTTGTAAGGTCATGCTACTCCTAAATTTCTATCTTGTTCAAAGATAAGATATGAAACAAAGTTCTAAGCTAATCGGCCTGTGTGTTCTCCTTTTTTAAAAATAAGAATCGATAGGAGAATCGATAAAGAATGGAATTGTTAAACAGAATCGAAAATGGAATTGGAATCGTGAAAATCTTATCAATTCCCACCCCTACTCATGCGGCTTTAAAACAAATCTTCTCCTCCCCCTCAGACTAGTGAGCTTGGACTCAGGAGAGAAGAAAGACCAAGGATTCACCTGGGACACAAGGAGAGAGTAATTCTCAGTATTTTGAGGTTATATATTTTATTAAGGTACAATTGTACTCAATACTTTTTTTAATCTGAAAGTTAAAAAAAACTTAAAAACTTTTAAGTTTTTACAAGCTTTTAACTAATTTGAAGATAAAAAGCCTTGAATTGCACAACAATGGTTTAACCCTCTCTCACTCATGGCTGTGCATGTGTGACATTATGCTAAAATTCCAAAAGTGGAGCACTAAACTTAAAAACTTCTAAATCCAGAAAATTCTAGAAAATGTGTGAAATAACTAAGAATAGCCTGCTTCTCCTGTACTATGGATTCTGTCTTGTATGTAGCTACATAAATTAAGAAATCATATTTTTATAATCTGTGTTTATTAGTAAACTGTGTTCTTTTTTCTTTAATTGAGTAAATTCTGCTTACCTTGTTATAAGTCTAGGACAGGGGTAGGCAACGTCGGTCCTGGTGAGCCGCAGTGGCTACAGGTTTTCATTCCAACCCAATTGCTTAATTAGAAACCAATCATTGCCAATCTCAGACCTTATTTAATTTTATGGCTTGTTAGTCTGTGCAATGTAAGGCTCTTATATCGTAGATTTTTTTCCTTTCCAAGGATATCATCCAAATGATATGAAGCCTAAAACAGATCATTTTCAGTCTGTCACATTTGTGTTTTATTAAATCAAACCGTGTATGATGAACACACACAGATGTAATTGGAAAAAAGCTAGCTGGAGAACTGCTGGCTGCTTTGTCTTTTACATCTTATTGCTAATAAGGAGCAATTAAAACACTGAATGCAGCAGTTTAAGATTGAAATAAGCAATTAAGGTTGGAGAACCTTAACAAGCGAGACCACTAAAATGAAGCATTAAAATGTCACTTAAGCAATATGTGCTTCATCAGCAATAATTGAGTTCTCGTTAAAGAACCGGGTTGGAACAAAAACCTGCACATACTGCGGCTCACCAGGACCGACGTTGCCTACCCCTGGTCTAGGAGATGGGGACCTTTCTAAATAATCTAAATAATTACTGCCATTGCCAAATGCAAAAACAATGATTAATGAATTGATTCACTCATGTCACCCACACTATTCCTACAAGTTGCATCAAATTTATTATTTTTGTACTATATTGAGATAATATTCAATCTTTTATATTGTCAAGCATGCATGTCTTCTGGTAAGATTACTTCCAACTTTCAAGTCCTTAAATGATCGATGGAAGGACTTAGACAGTTGAAAGTACATTATTGTACTGTTTTAGTGTATTTTCCTCACTTCAAACTTTATTATTGCCATTCTTTTGAATCCTGAATACTTTTTGTTTTTTCAATATTCATATTAAATATTCCCCAAATAAACTTGCAAATGATGCAGAAAAACTGCAGTGATGTTAATGTATCACATTACATTTCCAGAAATTACATTACATTTTCCAGAAATGCCACCCTTATGCAAAGCTAATTCAAATTTCATAGCTTAACTCACCATAAATATGCATCAGAATAAAATTAACAGAAGATCTAGCAGAAGTCTCTAGCATGTTTTACAGTTTATTTGGTGAGTCAAAAATGTTTCTGTGTGTCTATCTTAACTATGTTTCACAAATTATGGAAAATAAAATGTTTAAATGATGTCATAATTTAATCTATGCAGTTAAGAAATGTTGTTCTAAGTTTCTGTTATTTTGGAATATTTAATCCAGTTAGACATTATTGGGAACAATATATCGTTTATGTGTAAAGTTGAGGATTTTGCAAGTCATAATAAGATCAATTTTCAATCCAGATCCTTTGAGGTTAATTTATGTCAGAAAAAATAACTATATTTGAAAGAGCTACACAATTTAAATAGTTTCCTTTTTATACAGTAATAAAGTAATGTGAATTTTAATTGAAAGGTGTACTGATTCAATCATTATCAAATCTTCTAATACCACTGAACTGATTGCACATACAATTTTTAAAAATTTTATTTTCAGGTTGTTGTTAATTTCATCTCTCTTTTCCAAAATATAAGAAAAGAGCAAAATTAAAAGTTAAAAAATCTCAAATAAAATATTATTCTGGGAACAGAAGAATAAGAAAAAGAGCTTTATCCAAGAAAGATTGCTATTGTCTGGAAAGAATTTTCATATTAAAGAATTACATCTCTCCAGCAATAAGTGAAACACGAAGTTTTACAGACTTTGCTCCATCTGAGTAAATTAAGCAATGAACTAGCAATACAACAAAAGCAATTCCACTGATTAGTGAGATTGGACTTTCCATATTTAAATTCTAAAAATGACATGGGCAATGTTGTATTGAAACTGCAAAGTGAAACTAGATGGTCTATAAAATCTTATTGTAATGCAATACACAAACAATTATGATTGAATAAGTGTGGTGTATAATCACATTTGTCAGCTGCTGGATCAGCTTCTGGGTATATTTTACATTTCTAGGTCTGTGATATGGCTTGCATATTTGTAGCTGAAAATCCACAAGGGAGAAAATGAATCACTTTTTTTTTCCTAATCTTTCGATTCCTATCAGGAATCATCATCAGAGGAATATGATTAGACTTACTGGGACCCAATGCAATATACAGTATAGCAAATAAGTAGGGGAGGATGTCGGGGGGAGGATTGATGAGTTGGGATTCAGAGGGTGTTGATCAGAGTCTTATTTATTATGAGCATGTTGTTTTTTTCAAGCCTGCATATGCTGGGTTCATGTCCAAATGTCTGTTAATGGATTTTTCATTGGATAGCCACATTTCAGCCAGTTCTTTTGTGCTTTTAGTATTAGCCTAGAATTTTACTTGCAACGAGACCCATTTAAATGTGTGTCTGGTTGAACTTATAAGTGTGCAAATCAAAGACCATAGGCCATTTCTTCTGACTGCATTGCGATATTCCTGTATACATGTGGCAAGTATTTTTGATGTCTACCTCACGTATACCGCTGGACATGCATTACATGGTATGATATAAGTCATGTTCCATGTCTATGCTGCTGATTTCTTGCTTTTAGCATTAAAATGGACTGTGCAGTGTGTGTGTACAGCTTGTGAGCTACTTTGATGCCTGCTCTGAACAGGATAAGTGCTGTACCTTCTGATACCCCGTGATGATAAGAAAGTGTATGCCAGGTGGGATGGGGAGTCAAGTCAGTTGTTTGCTGGGGTCTCTGGCATCTCCTATGTAAGCATTGTCTGATGAATGTATTTGTTTATTGTGAACAGTTGGTAAAAATTGTGTCTCATTCTTTTTAGTTTCCTTGGTATTACAATGAGTGTGAACTCTTCTGAACAGAGTCTTAACACAGCTCCTTTTATGCAATGATGGGTAATTGCTTGCAAAGTGTAATATTTTCTCTGCAAAACATTCCTTATGATAAACACCTGTAACCTGGATGGCATTATTATCTCTTTAAAAGGATATGTCCAGGAAATTGATGCATTGGTTTATTTCTTTTTCCATAGTAAACTGGATTGAAGGGAATATGGTGTTGATGTGGTTATGAAAATTAATCAATTGGTCATTTTTTAATCTGACAAATGTGTTCATCAATGTAGCGTATCCAAGATTTCGGTTTGTACTGAGTGAGTCAGAGCCACACTTTCGAATCGCTGCATTACCAGTTTCACCAAGGGTCCTGATAATGGTGATACCATTGGCATACATTTTTTTTGTCTGTATAATTTTCCATTAAAATGAAAGTGGGTTTTCTGGCAAAGTGAAATTAGATGCTTTATATCATTTGTGTTGTTATGATGGGGTCCTTATTTATCATTGTTTATAGAGTTTCTGTGGCCAGATGAATTGGGCTCACAGTGTACAGTGACATGATATCTAACGAGACCATGATTTCATCCTCAGCGATGGATATATTAAGACACTGTAATGCCATCTCAGTGCTATTAACAGAATATTCTGAATCATATGGTTAATATTTGAGCATATGAACAAGTCCTTTGGATAAGTTATAACTTAGACCACCTTATATGCTGACAACCGGTCTGAATTTTAGAGGGGTTTTATGTATTTTTGGGAGGCCATAGAATTCAGAGCAGCTTGCATCATTGGATTTCATTCTGTAA
>NC_041394.2:67745733-67843233 GCF_900747795.2 Erpetoichthys calabaricus
CCCTAACCAAAGGAGAACACTTCTGTATGCCAGTGATGGATGGATGCATACTGCCAGAAGATGGAAGACCCAGTAAGGGCAAATGTGCCCCATAAGGGGACCTGCAAGAGAAAACCTTGAGAACAAGAAATAGAACTGTCTGGGGAATTTTTTTTTACCATTTACACAGGGAAACAGGTTACTCTATGAAATAAGTAAGAGTAGAGAGTTGCACTTGTATAATGAAATTCTTACTTTCAGGTTCTTACTCGGTGTCAAAACCCATAATAAAGGTACCTATAAACATACATTTAAATATAAATGTATTAATTTAAAATCCCTACAATACCAAACAAGAAATTAACTCTTATGATTTGGCTCGTCTTGTAGACATTATTACACTTTTTTGAAAAGCCCTGTTGCATTATATGGGTGATGATAAAAATTTAATACAAAGTCTTGTCTCTTGGATTAACACAGACATAGTACATTAAAATGCAAAATATGACTTAACATGTACTTCAACAAAATTTACCTTTAAAGTTTTGAAAGTTTTGTATCTTATGGCTAACATTTAATTTTATATTATTTAAACTTTAGCTTTCTTATATGGAGACAAACATGTTAACAGTTCTACTACTCACAGGTAAGCCAATATTGCACTCATGAAATATACGGTGCATGTTGTTAGCATAAATATGTTTCTGAGGTTTTGCTGCAGCTTTATTCTCCAATGTCAAATGTGCATTTGAAAGTTTCAAGCCTTAGGACAGAGAATTATTTAAGCTCCAAAAGTCTTCGCCTTCTACTACTGTTTTTCTCTGTTGCTTATTTTCAATGGAGGTTGCGGTGCTGGTGGCAGTTGCTTTATCTTGTGCTGGGTTGGGAAGGATGTGCAAGTTATGCTCTGCTATCCAGCTCAGTCTTTGGATACTGTGCTTTTATATAGATGCCCAGGCTCTTCCTTCTTACTTGCAGTTGCCCAGTTTTTACAATGGATTCTATGTGTGTGTGTGTGTCCTGCCCTTTAATGTCTATGATCTAGGCTTGTATAATTGATGAGTGTTTTGCTTGGATTAGTGGAGATTCATCAGAAGGGTGCAAATGTGACTTGAAAAAAACACACCTCCACCCCCAGGGTGTTTGCCATTGTGTTATTGTAGTCTCTTGATCCATATATTTTAAAATGTGTGGCACACTCTTTTTAAAATTGGTTGTTGTCTGTGTAGAGTGTGTACATCCTTCTTGTGTCTGCACGTTTTTTTCCTTTGGATATTCCAGTTTTTGTTCCCCTTCATTAATGAATTTTAATGAAAGTTATTTTGTGATCCTAACATGACCAAGTGGTGGTGTTTGCAAATGGGTCTTCCTGCTTTGCTCCTAGTTCTGACAGGCTGTTCCACTGAGTAACCCTGAATTGGATGAAGCAGGTTTGTGAAGGTTATTTTACGTTTTATGTTAAACTAGCAAAATACCCGCGCTTCGCAGCGGAGAAGTAGTTTGTTAAAGAGGTTATGAAAAAGAAAAGGAAACATTTTAAAAATAACGTAACATGATTGTCAATGTAATTGTGTTGTCATTGTTATGAGTGTTGCTATACACACACACACACACACACACAAACATATATATACATATATACATACAGTGGTGTGAAAAACTATTTGCCCCCTTCCTGATTTCTTATTCTTTTGCATGTTTGTCACACAAAATGTTTCTGATCATCAAACACATTTAACCATTAGTCAAATATAACACAAGTAAACACAAAATGCAGTTTGTAAATGGTGGTTTTTATTATTTAGGGAGAAAAAAAAATCCAAACCTACATGGCCCTGTGTGAAAAAGTAATTGCCCCCCTGAACCTAATAACTGGTTGGGCCACCCTTAGCAGCAATAACTGCAATCAAGCGTTTGCGATAACTTGCAATGAGTCTTTTACAGCGCTCTGGAGGAATTTTGGCCCACTCATCTTTGCAAAATTGTTGTAATTCAGCTTTATTTGAGGGTTTTCTAGCATGAACCGCCTTTTTAAGGTCATGCCATAGCATCTCAATTGGATTCAGGTCAGAACTTTGACTAGGCCACTCCAAAGTCTTCATTTTTGTTTTTCTTCAGCCATTCAGAGGTGGATTTGCTGGTGTGTTTTGGGTCATTGTCCTGTTGCAGCACCCAAGATCGCTTCAGCTTGAGTTGACGAACAGATGGCCGGACATTCTCCTTCAGGATTTTTTGGTAGACAGTAGAATTCATGGTTCCATCTATCACAGCAAGCCTTCCAGGTCCTGAAGCAGCAAAACAACCCCAGACCATCACACTACCACCACCATATTTTACTGTTGGTATGATGTTCTTTTTCTGAAATGCTGTGTTCCTTTTACGCCAGATGTAATGGGACATTTGCCTTCCAAAAAGTTCAACTTTTGACTCATCAGTCCACAAGGTATTTTCCCAAAAGTCTTGGCAATCATTGAGATGTTTCTTAGCAAAATTGAGATGAGCCCTAATGTTCTTTTTGCTTAACAGTGGTTTGCGTCTTGGAAATCTGCCATGCAGGCCATTTTTGCCCAGTCTCTTTCTTATGGTGGAGTCGTGAACACTGACCTTAATTGAGGCAAGTGAGGCCTGCAGTTCTTTAGACATTGTCCTGGGGTCTTTTGTGACCTCTCGGATGAGTCGTCTCTGCGCTCTTGGGGTAATTTTGGTCGGCCGGCCACTCCTGGGAAGGTTCACCACTGTTCCATGTTTTTGCCATTTGTGGATAATGGCTCTCACTGTGGTTCGCTGGAGTCCCAAAGCTTTAGAAATGGCTTTATAACCTTTACCAGACTGATAGATCTCAATTACTTCCCCCTTAGCGACGACCAGTGGGGCAGAGCGTTGATTCCCGCGAGGGACGTCTTCCTCCAGGAGAACGCTTTATCCGGACCGTGGCTCTGTTGTCGAGACCCCCCAGCAAACCTTGGGGGAACGGTGTATCTGGTATCCCACCGCTCCCCTGTCCTCCGGGGACAACTCCTCCACACATGGCCCGGTTGCCGGCAGTTATAGCACCGCCGACGTCCTCCTGGTGGCCTCTCTTCCCGAGACCTGAAGCACCTCGGGAATTCAGTGAGCTCCACCCTGTCCTCCGCCAAGGAGGGTTTAACGGCCGCTTTGTTGCTCTCAGCCCTTTTCTTTTCCCTGTTAGGAGACCCGCATTTCTGTGTGGGGATCTCCTGCTTTCTCTGGGGCTTGTGCACAACGTGAGGCTCTCTATGAAAAAGAGAGAGCCTCTTTGCTGTTTGCACGCCCGTTGTCCTATATAAACTCGGAGGCGGCGTCATTAGTACCGCAATGCTCCGGGTAACAGCACTATTCAGCTGCCCCGGGACAATCGGTACTTCCCCCGCCCCTTCAGTAACCAACGGCAACCCCTTTTCCACATGGGTCGGGCTCATAACGTCCGCATTAGTCCAGAGCAGCGTCTGATACCGCTGCTCCGGTTCTAACGGACAATTTACCGACCCCTCCGTCATGGTGCCACACTCCCTTGTCGGGTTCACAGTGCTTTGGGTCTGTCCCTGAGACTTATTAAACGCGGTGCCGATTCACACTGCGTCCCCTTATGATATACGGTACAGAGAGCACCTACCTGCACCGCCGCATTAATCGAGGCCGGGGCTTCACGGCCTAACCGCCGAAGGTATATCATCAGTCCCTTCAACGGCGCTTCGGCTGCAGCTCCCAGCTCCTCCACACGCTCCTTCACCTCCTGTAGTCCCTGGAAGAAAGCGTAAAGGGGCGCGAGACATTTCTCGAGCTCCTGCAAGTTTATTAAGTTATTTGTCTCGGCCGGCAGTAAGGCTATTTCCTTATTTTGATCACCTGCCGACCGGGAACCAATGAGCACGTCCACTCCTGGCACGTGCTCTGCTGGGCTTCGCAAGGCTTCCTGGGATTTGGAGTCTTCTGAGGGACGGGTGGCTGCAACAAGCCGACTGAGGTCTGCCTTTTTACCATTGATGGCAGACACTACAGTCACTTCCCGCCCCTCTGTCTTTTTATTTAAAGTTGGCGCTGCTTCGCTCGCCGCCCCCTTCCCCTTCAGGGAGCACAGACGCGTTGGGGAATTACTGACCTCACCGACGGCTCCCAACTGACCTTCTTCCTGGTTGTCGTCGCGCGAGGTCACGTGGATACATCCCACGAATGGGTTGGCCGCTTCCATCCGACTTCCAACCCGACTTGCCTTCTGGGTATCGCGGCCATCTTGCCACGGTACGAGGCAGGTATCCGATCCAGCGGTTGTTTTCCGAAGGCAGGCCTCTGCAAAATAGGAATTAAATATCCCCTGCCCATTGGGCGTTGCCCCGGCACATACCTCCGGATTTTCCCGCTGTATCCCCGATTCGTTCAGGGCTGTTGACGCAGCCGATTGCTGGCAGCCTACTTGCAATTGTGCTCTTCGGACTTGCTCAGCCTTTATTGGCTGCCGGTCCCCCTCACACCCAGTTAGGTAAGTCCAGTACAGCTCGGCATCGGTTGCGGTCTTCACCCAGTTGATGCTGGCCTTCTTCTTGCCAGACTTTTTCCCCATTTTTGCCTGCTGAAGAGATTGGCGTCCCGCTGCAGCGCTCTTGGTCGCGGGTGGAGTTTTCACCTCCGCGGTCACTAGAGGGACCTTCTTAGGGCTCTCTGCCACAACTAATTTAATTGTGAATGCAGATCCTCTGCCTCCAGACGGCCAGAGAGTCCTGCCGACTACGCCAGTGTAGCAGTTGAGGCTCGTGTCCACCTCTCGAACCCTCAGGTACCACTCTGATGACCAGGTGAAAGTATAAATTATATTTTATAATTATACGGTGCACCAAGCACTCTCCTCCACACACTCATATAAACAATACTCTTTCTCAATAAACAATCCTCCACTCCCAGACACGTCGCCACCCTACCTCCCAGCTCAGCTTGGTGTTCTGGGCTTCCCAGAGTCCTTTTATAGCCCCTGACCCGGAAGTGGCTCCAAGCCAAACCTACAAGTCCGTTTTCCTTCCGGGTCAGGGCAAAGTCCTTTTCTTCATCCCGGGAGCACATCGCTTCTTCCAGTCACGTGACTGAGATGCACTCCCGGGTTATAGGGCATGCCAGAGCCCACTAGCCCCCCTACAGCGACTCCTGGCGGCCCCCAAGGTATCCAGCAGGGCTGTGTCAAAACACTACAAAGTCCATGAGGCCCTGCTGGAACTCGGGGCACAAATATGCTGTCCGGAGGGCTCCTCCTAGCGGCCTGGGGGTGACGACCGGAGTCCATAGCCGGTCGTCTGTCACAATATATATATACACATATATATATATATATATATATATATATATATACACATATATATATATATACACATATATATATATATATATACTTGATCATACTGACTTAGTCACCTCCACCCAACCACCCCCCCACATATACATATATATATCAAATGAATGTCAACCTTTTGTAGGGTCTGTCCCTGAGACTTATTAATTGTCATTGCTAAGCAGAGCCTTAGTGGAAATTGGAGGCGTTTGAATTGAAATGGGAGATCAGAGGGTATAACGGGGATGCGAGGAATAAAAACTCTCTCCCCTGAGCCACCGCCAGTAAAAATAGTTGCCTGAATGAGGTTCTTTTGGAGACACGTGACCTGAAGTCTCGTGCCGTCACAAAGTTTCAGTGGATGTACGCAAATCCACAATCGGTTTCATATTGTTTTCGTACCTTATCAATTGTGTAATGTGTTTTTTGAACAGGTTTGATTCATCGAAGTGATCACTCCTGCTGCATTGAGTCACTTCACGTGAGCCGATCTCGTGTGATGTTGCGATGTACAGGGGTTTATTTAATGTTAGCTAAGACCCGGCAGTTAAAAGTTTCTCGCTACAGCAATTTTAACTCTGTCACAAAGTGATCCAAACTGTCGTTTATACCTGGTGTCTTCTCATTAAACTTGTATCTCGCAAATATGGCATTGTAAACAGCAGCGGGTCAGTTCACGTGCTTACATGGGAGGCGTGATGACGCGATATATTTTGATATATATCAAAATACCCGCGCTTGGCAGCAGCGAAGTACTGCTTTAAAATTTTTATTAAGAAGAAAAGTAAACCTTTTTAAACTGAGGGAAAATGAATCAATAATTTTTTCTTAAGGATCTCTTTGTATACCATGTTGTCAGTTCGCCCTTCCGGTTCTAATATGACCAAGATGTGTGCTGAACTTACTCTTGAGCATGAAATCTAACGTGGTTTGTGCCCTTCAGAATGAAAACAGTTTGCATTCACCTTTTTAATAAAAGGCGAGCTTTTAAGCCTGAGAAATCACCCCGTAAATGCACACATTTAATTGCACATGTGTTAATATGTATGCTTACACAGTATTAAAAGACACTCAACAACGTCATTTACCTTTGTTCCCGCGTTTGATAAAAGGCAAGCTTTTAAGCCTGAGAAATCACCCCGTAAATGCACACGTTTAATTGCACATCTGTTAATATGTATGCTTACACAGTATTAAAAGACACTCAACAATTAACGTCATTTACCTTCGTTCCCGCGTTTGACTCGTGCTGTAAATCTCTTCCTTGTTTTCACTTCACGTGATTACGTAGGAGGCGTAATACGTGATGACGCGATACGTGACTCCGCCTCCTCCATTAGAGTATATGGACAAAAAAACAGGTTCCAGTTATGACCATTACGCATAGAATTTCGAAATGAAACCTGCCTAACTTTTGTAAGTAAGCTGTAAGGAATGAGCCTGCCAAATTTCAGCCTTCTACCTACACGGGAAGTTGGACAATTAGTGATGAGTGAGTCAGTCAGTCAGTGAGTCAGTCAGTCAGTGAGGGCTTTGCCTTTTATTAGTATAGATATATTTTAGGACAGAATCATGTTGGCCATTTTTAATTCTTTTGCAAACTCTCATACACCCACCTTATATAACCCTTCCTGCTAGTCTAAATCATCTAAATGTGCGTTGTCATTTATTGAATATTATTTTGGATGAAAACTCTATTCTAAATCCTACATTTGAACCAGGTCTCACTTTCTAGTAAAGTGCTTCAGTCATTTTGCAGGGATTGGCTAGTTGTTACCATTCTGCCAAACTCTCAACTGACAGTTTCTCCTTTTTGTTAATTTTTCATAAAATTTAACCTAGAATTCACTACATGATCACTTCCTAACCTTTAATACAATTTCTTCCTAAAGTTATTAATCTACTGTATACTCCATCCCAGGGGAAAAAATATTGCTCAGTGATGGCCTATTTAGTGCTCAAGAGACACAATTTTGATTCTCAATACTAAATCATTTAGGTTTCATCTTTCACTCATATATTTCTCCTAAAATGCTTTAGGAGCACATATCAAGAAAACAAAGAGGAAAAAAAGGAGCTAAGATTGAGACATAATTAAGATGCAACACTGAGAAATAGGAGAAAGTACAGAGATCTCAGTAGTGTATAATCTGAACCTTAATAATGACTTTAATTGTTTCTCCCTGTACTAAATAAAAGCAACCCTGGAGCCTTACTGAAGCAAATAACTATCCATCCGATATTTCAGTAGCAATGCAAATAAGCTTAAAAAACACAACAACAGAACATAAATTCAAAATAAATTTATTGTAAATTCAAATTACATTAATAAAGTAATGCAAAATTAGAGTTCACCAGTGATCACACTCGTGGCAACTTACGGTTAAACGTGTTTCTTTTGATGTGTTTTTACTCAGGTCTTTGAATAAAAACATTTCTACATTCAATTTTTAACCAGAAACTTTTATTCAAACCAATGTTATAATTGTAAAACAGACAAACTGTTAAACAAAATGAATAGTTCACCAATGTAAACAATTTAATAAATAAAAATATTGAACATGTCAAGAATATCAAAACTACCTAAAAACAACTCAAGTAAACAAGCCTTAGCCTTTTCTGCAAAAATTCTACATACTTATAAATAATATATATTAACATTTATTAAATATTATAAAGTATTAGAAATATAATAATAAATGTGTTTTATATATTGTGGCAGAAGGCTGGGGGCCAGACCCAGTCGGGATGCCTCGAAGGACCGGGAGGCAGCTTATACATCCCCCGGGCAACGAGGGGGCAACCGCCCTGGATAAGGAAGGGACCACGGGGACCGAGCCAGGAGGCCCAAACCTATAGGGGCCTGTGGCCACCACCAGGGGGCGCCCCGAGCATCGTGGAGCCCGGGAAACCTGCACTTCTACCACACCTGGGTAGGTGGAGGAAGAACCTTCCAAGAACGCCCCGAGTTCTTCCAGGTGCTAGTGCGGCACTTCCACCACACTAGGAAGTGCCGCCGGAAGATCAGCAGCAAGCACCTGGAGCACATCCGGGTGAAGATAAAAGGGGCCACCTTCCTACAGTCAGGGAGCTAGAGTCGGGAGCTGGAGCAGGACGATACTCCAGTGACAGGAGGAAGAAAGGCGGCCCACGGACGTTGGGAGAGGCCCGTGCTGGAAGCACTGTGTGTTGTGTGGGATTTTGAGAAGAATAAAACGTGTGTTTTATAAAGCGCTGGTGTTTGTCTGATGGTGTTCGGACCAGCTCTCACAATATATATGTGTAATATATATATATATATATATATATATATATATACACAATTAATATTTTATAATATTAATGTTTTTAACAAAAAACAACTTACAGCAATGTGTGAATTTTACTGTGTTCCTGCTTTACATTAAAACATTTTATATTATTTAGTTTTGCAGTTATGGGGAAAAGTAATATTAAAATATTAAATAAAGAAATAAAATATAAATATAAGTACATATTAAATAAATAAAGAAATATTACAGAGTGCAAGTTGTTGCTGCTCATAAAGGGACTTGTGTATCACTTATTAATGAGGGCTTTTTTCAATTTGAACATTTCCACCGAGGTCCATCGACTTAGGGCACCACTCCGCCCCACATATGCTGTAGTTCTGAAGGAAAAAGAAGAATATTTCTGTAAATAGTTAATGGTTACTTTATTTTCAACACAACACATTTTAGAAATTTATAATACATTATACATGCATATAGTGTGTAAATAAAAAACACAACAACAAAGGAAACGTACAGAGAATTTTATTTACTTTTTTGGTTTGACCACAGAATTTTCACATTCTTTGATAGTAAAAAAAAAAAACATCAAAAGTGAGAAAGTCGTATGTAATCTCGCTTGGCCTCTTGGTGTATAGCTGGCAGTCTGACAGAAGACAAGAGGAGCCCACTCACTGGAAATAATTCTTGGTGGCCAACCCTGGAACTGGAAGCTCCAGATATGTTGCTTCTCTTGAACTCCCCAATACTGTCCAGGAAGGCTTGAATTGCATTAAGTTGTTCAGTTAATTTGTCTTTTGTTTGCAGACAGAACGACTTAAGTATAAAGAGGCATATTTATTATAATGTTAGACACTGTTTTATTTTCATCTATCATGTCTGCAAAAACAACTAATACTGGCATTATTTAATCAATAAATTCTGATGTACTGAATATTACTTTTAGGATATACACCACACCTGCTCTATGATATTGTGGTCATGACATTACCTGGACTCGGGGCAACTAAAAGTTCTAACACACTGAAAAGACACGAAGACAATATCTACTTTAGTGTCAACAATAGTAGGTAATGCTAAATTCTCCATGATATCCCTTCATGCATTACTGTGTCCTAATGCTATAGATAGAACTTAGCAGACATTAATAGTCATAGAGGGAAACAGAGCTGGATGGGAAAAATAAGATAAGGAGGGAGAAGAAGAATGGTGAGATAGAGGTGCAAATACATGTTTATGTACAACCCAAGGTGAAACTCACTTTTTTATTTTTAGCTTTTGGCCAATCAAACTGTTTTTAAAACATTCTGAATGTAAATCAACCACACAGTTTGGCATCCCCTTAGTTAACTATATTGAACTGGATGGATGGATGGATGGATGGATGGATGGATGGATGGATAGATAGATAGGTTAAGAGTTTTTTCCAAATTTATTCCTGCCATTTAATGTTCACTGGCTAAGTCTCTCTGTCCTCAGGTTCTTGGACAGTCAGCATAAGCATTTTAATGTTTTTTACTACAGCCATTAAAAATGCAACATAACTGTACTATTTAACAGCTTGTTAGCTAACCTTGATAGTCCAAAAATAAACTGTTGATTAACTTTTGTCATAAATAAGACTGCAATGAGACCTGTGACATAAATAATTACTATTTTGAAATTTCAAAAGTGTGGCTTGTATGCTCCAAGGAAACTGCTATACAGTAATCCCTCCTCCATCGCGGGGGTTGCGTTCCAGAGCCACCCGCGAAATAAGAAAATCCGCGAAGTAGAAACCATATGTTTATATGGTTATTTTTATATTGTCACAGATTTGCGCAGAAACACAGGAGGTTGTAGAGAGACAGGAACGTTATTCAAACACTGCAAACAAACATTTGTCTCTTTTTCAAAAGTTTAAACTCTGCTCCATGACAAGACAGAGATAACAGTTCCGTCTCACAATTAAAAGAATGCAAACATATCTTCCTCTTCAAAGGTGTGCGTGTTAGGAGCAGATGTCAGAGAGATAGCCCTATTGATTTGTTTGCTCTTCTCTGTTTGGCTTTTAAGTATGCGAAGCACCCGCGGCACAAAGCTGCTGAAGGCGGCAGCTCACACCCCCTCTGTCAGGAGCAGAGAGAGAGAGAGAGAGATAGAGAGAGACAGAGAACAAACAGTCAAAAATCAATACGTGCCCTTTGAGCTTTTAAGTATGCGAAGCACCGTACAGCATGTCGTTTCAGAAAAGATAGCAACGTGAAGATAATCTTTCAGCATTTTTAGACGAGCGTCCCTATCGTCTAGGTGTGCGAACAGCCCCCCTGCTCAATCCCCCTACGTCAGGATCAGAGACAGTCAGCGCAAGAGAGAGAGAGAGAAAATAAGTTGGGTAGCTTCTCAGCCATCTGCCAATAGCGTCCCTTGTATGAAATCAACTAGGCAAACCAACTGAGGAAGCATGTACCAGAAATTAAAAGACCCATTGTCCGCAGAAATCCGCGAACCAGCAAAAAATCCGCGATATATATTTAAATATGCTTACATATAAAATCCGCGATGGAGTGAAGCCGCGAAAGGCGAAGCGCGATATAGCGAGGGATCACTGTACTGTTACAATGAAAGATGTACATTAAAGCAATAGATCAGCCAAACAACACAGTGAACCCAGTTTTTCACTCACCTGAAATGTAGGTGATCGTTCAAGACATGTTTGGTGCCCAAATTTGCTTTGTTCTTGTTAGAGAACCCCAGTACATAGTTAACAATGCTAACCAGTAATGGAGGCCTATAACTACAAGGCCTAACATTATACCAAATGCACATCAACATTTTTCCAGCTTAAACCAAAAATGCACATCAACTTCTTAACCTTATCTGTTACTCCTGTGGATTCCAGCACTGTTAAGGAAAAACAAACTGCATAGGCAAAAGGGATGGTAAGGCAGGAATCACTAACTTGGATATCAGGAAACTCCTATTATTCTACCCATTCATATACAGTACAACTTCATGAAAAAAAGTCTAAAGGAAGAATTATACAGATAAACTTGATTTAAATGGCAATATAGCTCCAAGTTTGTTGCAGCTTTTCAGCTGTTCAAAATTAAGTCATTTTATTGTTTAATGACAAAATGCTAAATTAAAAAAGTTATTTTGTAGAACTTAATTCTTATGAAGTAAGGCATTTGGGGCATTTAATATAATGTTAGGTCTGCTGACTTTTAAGGGGATTTAATTTGTTAAAATGGGTTGTGTTGTGCCTGTATTGTGACAAAAACAAGAAGTATTAGTAAGCGCACTTATGTCTAAAAATTAGTAATTCAGTACTTTTGGTGGAAAAAATCCAAAACTGAAGTGTTCTGACATGTATCATCCATGTATAGTCAATAAATATCCACTTATCAGTGCCTGAAATTAGTTGCTCCAGCCTCTGCTTTTCTAATGGTAGTTTTTCAACTTCAGCTTTGCATGACACATATGGAAACTGATCTTGTTCTGGCTGATGGTGTACTTCAGGCTTCAACTGCGGACTGTGCACCACAATCACAGTGTTTGCCAGATAAGGAGTTGGGCTTGAACTAGAACTAGAAGTGGTTCTATCCATAAAAGATTTATTCTGCTATGGTGACTCCAACCACCAGATAAATTTCGCTCATAAGGCGATGGCAGAAGCATGCAGAGAAATGTCTCTTTAGCTAGTAACTGATGAGTGGAAGGAAGCTGCTGGACAGGAGACTCTCCATAATGTAACTGACTTTTTAACTCTAAGCTTTGAGAGGGAATGACTTTATAAATATCTGCAGCCAATGCATGGTCACTATAACATTTTCTTTTGATTGGTCTTTTTTCCTCTTGGGGCTTTGTGATCTGGCCAACAAACTCATTTACAGCATTGTAATACCTAACACCTGACAAGAACATGGTTTCCTGGACAAAGGCAGTCAAGGCTGTTCACTGGTGATTCATCGGAGTAAAGGACATCATTGTTGCAGAAAAGTTTGTCTGTATGCCCATCTTTGAAAGTGACACAGACATACTGAACTGTTAACAATTAAGAGGAAATTTTTTAGCAAGTGATTCCAAAGCACTTTTAGTTTAGGGAATAACAAATACATTTGGCTTTGTAAAAGACAAATATATAATTTGAAAGGCTTGATACTTAGGCTGTATTTACAGTAAGCTGAATGGAAGATTTCTGTGAAGCTGTATCACATAGCAAAAAATGCTTTATTGAAAAAGACAAGAATACATTTATTGCATTTTTGTATGAGAGATCAAAAGGACAAAATACAGTTAAAAAGGGGTTAAAACATTGTGTTTCAGAATATAAAAAAATGTATTAAAAGTTCCAAGTTAGTAAACCTGTATGTAGAGCTTTTAAACCACCAGCATATTTGATTATAAGGAAAGACCATGCATTAACATTTTGGATATATGTCACGACAGTAATTGAATGTATAATATATAATAATAATAACAAAGAGTAACATATTAAATACAATCAGTTGCACACCTCAGTAATTAAGTGCATTTGATCTCTTTATTATTTTTTGTAATAACCTATACTATTTTTTCCCTACTAAGTAAGATGTTAAAAATATAAAAAAGGCACTTAGAAATATCTTCAAGTATGGTCTGGTACCTGTACTGATTATTTCTATTCAAATAACTATGGTTACATGCAATGCATAAAAAATCTGGTTATTGTAACAGTTGTGTAGGTTCATCCATTATGTTCCCATTCCTTGAAAGTCTGATGAATGAGGGAACTCTGACTGTCTGTAACAAATCTATATAATAAAAGCCCAGCGCTGTGTCCGTGTCCAGGTCCGGGTTCCTTTTGGCTGTATAGCCGCCCCGTAGAAAAGCCCCAGGCCTTCCCCTCTCAGAATTCCTGCTTACCCCCCTCCGTTCTTTCCCCTTTGCTTTTATTTTCCTGTTCCCGAAAATCTTTTCAAAAGAAAAGTAAAGAAATAGACAGAGCGTCACATTAACGTCTTCTCCCCTCTGCCCCTACAGCGTCCACCACGCTTCTCGCGTTTTTATTTATACAAACACATTACATATAAAAACTATTTACAAAAAAAAAAATTAATCCAATTTTCCAAAGAGAACTATTTACAATACACATAGACTTTATACAAAAAAATCCTAATTATATATTCTCAACAAGTGAAAATTAAAGAAAAAAAAAAATATATATAGCATACCTTTTCAAAACAAAAGTAAAGAAAATAGACAGAGCATTACATTAACGTCTTCTCCCCTCTGCCTATTAAATAATAAATGAAATCGATTATTAATTATTAACACAAAGTAAATGAAATAAAAAAATCACGAAAGAAACAGAAATCACAACCTACCCTTACAGCGTCCACCGCGCTTCTGGCGTTAGAGCCAAAAACGTGGTGTATGCAGGTTATGAGGTGTGACGCTAATTAACGCCCGTACTACAACAGATTATATTGTTGATATACAGTGGAACCTCGAGATACGATCACCTCTGTATACGAGAAATTCAAAATACGAGGAAAGTATGAGCGAAAAATTCAGATCTAAATACGAGCATTGGCTCACGTAACGAGCCACGAGCCAGGCTGTGGGTATAGCTCGCGGCTTAGCGAGGGGGCGTGGTAGCTGTAGCGAGCCGCAGGGCGATCTGCGGTGTCTGCGTTTCTCACCTAAGTGCACAGGTGCATATAAACTGCCCACATCCATGATTTGTCCTGTCGCTGATGGGCTGGGCAGGGTTGCCACCCGTCCTTTAAAATACGGAATCGTCTCGTATTTGAGAATGAAATTGCGCGTCCCGTTTTGAATCAATACGTATGCGTTCCTTATTTTTTTGTATTAAAAGTGGTAACCCTAGCAGCTGCCATGTCTTCCCCGCATATATAGAGAAGCGCGAGCCAGTTAAGGGGGAGAGAAAGTAAAAGAAAAGAGAGGAGAGGAAAGAGAGCGGAGGTTGCAGGAGGAGGCAGGAATCCGCAGCAGTAGGAAGTCGGTGCGAGAGAGTGAGCGAGTGCAGGCTCGCGTGTAGCTGAACAGGCGAGCCAAACGGCTGAAGCAGGACGGTGTAGAGAAGGTCAGCTGCATTAAGTGTCTCGCCTGTTGCAGAGCCCGCATGGGAGAAGCAGGTGAGACGCTAACAGAGAAGAAGCACCGGGGATTGTCATCTGTTTTTTGAAGACTGCTTCCTGTTGACGTTTTAACCTCGTGTTAAAGGATTGTTATTCTTATGTACTTTAAACCTCCACTTCACAACTGTTTTAAGGATTAAAGATTTATTGAATGCTCTACTGCACTTTGGACACCTGTTTTGATTCTTTTAATAATCAGTTATATTATTTACCAGTGTTATTTATTAAAGGTAGACTACAGTATATATAATTTATCAGTGTTATTTGTTAGGAAAATTGATTTTTATGTTAATATATTTGGGATGCGGAACGGATTAACTGGATTTCCATTATTTTCAATGGGGACGTTTGTTCTAGATACGAGAAATTCGCTATACAAGCTCAGTGCTGGAACGAATTAAACTCGTATCTAGAGGTTCCACTGTACTATTAACTATTTACAGGGATCAACTCTTTTGGGGAAGTTCATAACAAAAAAAAAATAATAAAATTATAAATAACATTTACACTTTGCTACATGTGCACTTGAGTATTTCGAGCCCCGCGTCTGAGTCAGATGGGTGTTTCAAGCCGCAATTTTCTATTTTCTCCCTTCCAGCCCACTATGCCTTTCCGTCTTCAGCTACCCATGTGCACTTGTACGGAGGACACCTTATCGAACAATGCTGAAACGAAAGGCAACTGTGTACAGTGTCCATTTTAGGACATCCTCCTCCCTCCGAAAAAACTCCATCCTTCCTACTACCTTCGACAAAATATTCCTCCTCCCTGCGAGGAATCCCCAGTCACCCCTCCTCCCTCCTCCGTCCGCTCTCAGTTCTCCGCTGTCCGTTTTCCGCCATCCACCCTCCTATCTCCGTCATCCGCCTTCAGCTCTCCATCAAACCCCACACTCCCCCCGCCCCCTCATCGACATTTTCGTTAATGAAGTGACGTAATACTTCAGCTCCACCTTCTTCACAAGTTCATTAACCAAATTATTTGTCAATTATATTTCACAGTAAGAATTTACAGCACGACTCAAACATGGGAACGAAAGTAAATGACGTTAATTGTTGAGTGTCTTTTAATATTGTGTAAGCATACATATTAACACATGTGCAATTAAACGTGTGCATTTACGGTGTGATTTTTCAGGCTTAAAAGCTCGCCTTTTATTAAAAAGGTAAATGCAAACTTTTTTCATTCTGAAGGGCACAAACCACGCAAAAATGTCGGTACACCAGATAAATAAGCGCAACATATTGTGACGTCCCGTCGAATAACACACTCAGGAGCCGCTTGTCCGGAGAAGTCTTCCAAAAATGCCGACTGGCTTTTTATTCAATCAGCCGCGATATAAACGGTGCCCTACAGCCGCCCGTTGTCTGGGTCACGGGGACACCTCCAAAATAACAAAGACTAATCACCTTCGTCCTATCTACCTCTCTTACTCTCCAAACAGTTACTTCCCTTCCTTACACCTTATACTGTTCTCCCCCTCCAACTCCAACTTCTGGCCACACACACCTTTTTATCACGCCCCATTAATTAACCCATATCCCTGTCACTCATCTCTCTCTAGGGAGGTGCCCCAAGCCCTTACAAACAGGGTTCCCTCAAGGCTCCACCCCAACACTGCTTCCCTTCCCTATAGTCCATGCAATGGCAAGACACGTCACACTGCCCCCTCCTCAGCTCCTCGTCCCCGAGGAAGCACATAATCATGCAGATGTCTTGGCAGCTGTCTTCGCCGGCGTGGGCGTCTGTTAGTGGAGTCAGGCTGGGCAAGTGGTATAACGTCTGAGCCAGGATTTGTGGAAGGTGTTGTGGCAGTCATGGGTGCAGGTTGTGAAGGAGCACAACCTCTGTAACTGGCCAGACGGTCCTGATGCAAAAACACTCTCCTGCCCGGAGGTGGTAACTGGACCCAGTACACAACCTCCCCCACCCGTTCCAATACTTGACAGGGTCCCACCCAAGGACTGTCCAGCTTTGGAGAGCGTCCCTTCTGTCTTTTTGGCCCATACACCCAAACTTGATCACCTGCTTGAAAAGGCTGCCCCCGAACCCTAATGTCATAGTGGCGCTTCTGTTTCTCTGCTGCTACTCTTATCCGGCCCCTTGCAAAGTTATGTGCCACCTCCAATCGATCCTGCAACTTGCGAGCATAGTCAGGGCCTGGAGGTTCAGCTGGGGTGTCAGGGGGAACACCATATACAAGTGCAGACGGTGTTCGCAGCTCTCGTCCTAGCATTAATAAAGCAGGGGTGCATCCAGAGGATTCCTGCACAGCAGATCGGCAGGCCATCAGAACCAGAGCCAGCTGTTGGTCCCAGTCCTTTTGATCCTTAGAGGTGGTAAGAGCCAGCTGTGTGGTCAGAGTCTGGATAAACCGCTCGGCTAGCCCATCACTCTGGGGGTGTAGAGGGGTGGTTCGGGTTTTCTGGATGCCAAGTCTCTCACATACTTTTTGAAAGACCTGGCTTTCAAAGTTTCTCCCTTGGTCTGAATGCAGTTCGACAGGCATCCCAAACCGACTAAAGAATCCTGTAATTAGGGCTTCAGCAACAGTCTCAGCTTCTTGATTAGGTAGTGCATAGGCCTCGGGCCACTTGGTAAAATAGTCCATTGCGACTAAAACAAACCGATTCCCCATTGCTGAGCAGGGAAATGGCCCAAGAATGTCAATTGCCACCCGTTCCATTGGAGCCCCTACCTGATACTGTTGTAGTGGGGCAGTAGACCTTCCTTGGGGTCCTTTCCTGGCTGTGCATAAATCACACCTGCGGCAGTAGTCCTCTACATCGCGCCTGCACTGTCCCCAATAAAACGCCTGCCTCACCCGCCTTAAGGTCTTGGTGACTCCAAAATGACCAACTCCAAGCATTCCATGCATGTTCCTCAGGATCTCTTCACGCAGCTGTCGTGGTACAACGATCTGCCACCTCCCTTCTCCAGTTGCAGGGTCCCTCCATTGTCGCTTCAATACCCCCTCTTCCACAACCAAGCTGTCCCACTGGGACCAAAGACCCTTAACTGCAGGTGATTCAAGTGCCACTTCCTCCCAGCAGGGACGATGCTGTTCCTCTTTCCACTGGAGAACCTTCTTGACCTCAGGATCACATTCCTGACTAACTCGCCATTCTTGGGTACAATCTGGCACTGAAAGAGCTTGGCACTGAACCGTATCAAGATCCTCACAGCTTTGATCTTGACGGTCCCTTTTTTCACAATAGGCACATCCCTGATCTGCGCAGGGTCGTCGAGACAGAGCATCTGCATTTTTGTGTTGCTCACCAGGTCGATGCTCTACTTGAAAGTGATAAGTCTGAAGTTCCTCCAACCAACGAGCAATCTGACCCTCAGGTTCTCGAAAAGACAGTAACCACTGAAGAGCAGCATGATCAGTGCGGACCACAAAAGAGAGGCCACACAGGCAGTGCTTGAAGTGACGAACAGATTCCACCAGGGCGAGGAGCTCCCTCCGAGTCACACAATAATTCTTCTCAGCTTTTCTGAGAGCACGGCTATAGTAAGCCACCACACGCTTTCCCTCTGGGTGCCGCTGTGACAGCACAGCCCCTAAGCCCACATCACTGGCATCGGTGTCAAGGAGGAATGGCAGGTCAATATTGGGTGGAGCTAAGATCGGTGTACCGCAAAGGGCTTCTTTCAATTTACAAAAGGCGGTTTGTTGGTCCCCCCCCCACTGGAATGCTTCATCTGGGCTCAATAAACGATGCAAGGGTGCAGCAATAGTAGCAAATTCAGGTACAAATCGCCTATAGTAAGAGGCCAGTCCAAGAAAGTCACGAATCTGCCTTCGATCCTGTGGCTCTGGCCACTCTTGCACAACAGACACCTTATCTTTCTCTGTGGTGACACCTCTTTGACTCACACGGTGACCCAGAAATGACACTTCTCTCCGGAGAAGGTGGCACTTATCAGGATGAAGTTTAAGGTTGGCCACACGAAGCTTCTGCAGAACTTCCCTCAAGGACTCCAGAGCTTCCTGGAATGTCTTGCCATGAACCAGTAAATCATCCAAGTAGACAAGGCATTGAGTACCAGACATACCTGCCAATAATTTATCCATTAACCGTTCAAAGGTAGCTGGAGCATTGCAAAGACCAAAAGGCATAACTCGGAACTGCCAGAGCCCCTTTCCTGTGGAGAATGCAGTCTTAGGTCGAGATTCAGGTGTTAGCGGCACCTGCCAGTAGCCACTGCGCAGGTCTAGTGATGAAAACCAGGCTGATCCTGCCACCAAGTCCAGGGATTCATCAATGCGAGGCAACGGATAGGAGTCCTTGATGGTTACAGCATTTACCTGCCGATAATCAACACAAAATCGCCACTTGCCATCCTTCTTAGGGACAAGGACCACAGGAGAGACCCAGGGAGACTCAGAGGGTTCGATAATTCCGGCCTGTCTCATTTCCTGTAGAATGTTCTCAGCTGCTGTCTGTTTAGCTAGTGGCATACGGCGGGGGCGCTGTTTGATAGGGAAAGCACTCCCAGTATTGATGTCATGCTGCACAAGAGAAGTCTGGCCAACATCATCTGCAGAGGTAGCAAAACGGTCCCTAAAGTCATGTAACAACTGCCAGAGCTGGCGCTGTTGCTTGTGTGTTAACCCTTCCCTGTTGGCATTCCAAACAGTGCGGACAACCTTCATTACTGGTACGGTTTGAGTGATGTTAGTGAAAATAGGCACATGTTCTTCTTGGGGAGCCACCACTGGTGGTTCCCTCCTTCCTTGCTGGTGCCCTAACAAGGGGAGTGTCCCAATGCCTTGAAGATACAGAGTCCCCATCTGAAGATCTATTCGCGCTCCAACTGCTTGTAAGAAATCAAGTCCCAAGATACAGGAGTTGTTGATATTAGCCACCCAGACATCCTGCACCCACTGCTTCTTAGCAATACAAATGTCTATTTGTGCTCTGCCTAACATGGGGGTCATCTCACCTGTCGCTGTCATCAACTTAGTAGAATCGGCTGCACATAGGACCGCCACATCAAACATGTCAGGATGGATAATAGATGCAGTTGACCCTGTATCCACCAGTGCCTTGCATACATGGCCGCCAACCAAAACTGAAAGGTGACAGTAATCTCCCTCACCCAACTGACCAACAGGGACTGTTCTTGGGGCCAGCGTTGTCCCTCCTACACTGGTCCCATGTCGTTTCCCGGTACAATGCTTAGTTGGGAGTCCTCTTGTTTAGCCCTACTGGGGCAGTCACGTTGTAAGTGTCCATGTTGTCCACAGTACCAGCAGCGGGGTGGGCGCATTAGGCGTGAAGGATTCCTGAATTTCTGTACGGTAGTCACTGGAGCCACTGCCTCATACTCTTGTTCTACATCTATGGCCTTAGTTTGGTGGATAGCTTCCGGTCTCCTCCCCTTGGTCGACTCTGCTGATGCGAGAGGTGCTTGGCTGTAACCTTCTTTAAGTATTTGTTCTGCCTCCTGGGCTGCAGACAAAGCTTGTTCCAAGGTCTCAGGCTTAGCGAAACGGACCTGCTGTCGGAGATATGGTGGGCTCAAACCCCGCAGAAATGCCTCCTTAGCCAACTCTGCCTGCACGGATCTGTCAAAATGGGGATAACCCCGTCGCACCAGAGACTGTACATCTGCTGCAAATGCCCCCAGGGCCTCAGTTGTCCTGCGAACCCTCTGCTCCAGCTGTTGTCTTATTGTAGTCACAGCTTCTATATGGCCAAACCGTCGCTCCAATGCAATTTCCAAAGCATGGGCATTTAACAGCTCATCTTCTGACACATCTGTCAGAACCACCAATGCATCACCATCTAATGCTGCAGCCAGCTGTATAGCTTGGTCCTCCAAACTCCAGCCATTTGCCCTGGCAATCATGTGAAAACGAGTGTTGTATGCTTCCCAAGACCCAGTTCCATCAAATCTGCCGATCTTCAATACAGTCCCACCCATCCGTTGTCTTTATTTCATCACTCACATGCACTGCCTCCCTAGCTGCCCTCAGCCACGTGTTGTCCATGCAGCATAACAGTTCTGTGTAGCCACGGCGCCCTTTGCGCAATCCTTCAGCCAACACGTTTATTGCCTCTCCATCTACATGTGCCAATAACTGCCCTGCTCCATAATCCTCCGTCCATCCGTACTTATTTGCTAAATAAAGGAAGCGCTGTTTAAATTCGGTCCACGCCAACACACTCGGGAAGCGCTGCAATTCTTTCGTTTCTATCGCTCCATCCGGCCTCGCATTAAATTGAGCGTCTTCCATAAAATGGGGTCGCGCTGCAGGCTCAACAGCATTCAGCCTCATAAATGCAAACTGCTCCGACGGAGGCTCTAAGTCACCCTCTTGCTTCACGCGGGCTGAAAACCCACCCTCCTCCATGAGTGCTAACTGCCTAGGCGAACTTATATGCGGCGTGAACGCTTCTTTAAATACACTCTCACCCGGACTTTGACTGCTACTTCGTTTCATTTCCACACTGTCGCGACTCCGTTTGTCTAATAACCAAATCCCACTTCTGATCACCAATGTGACGTCCCGTCGAATAACACACTCAGGAGCTGCTTGTCCGGGGAAGTCTTCCAAAAATGCCGACTGGCTTTTTATTCAATCAGCCGCGATATAAACGGTGCCCTACAGCCGCCCGTTGTCTGGGTCACGAGGACACCTCCAAAATAACAAAGACTAATCACCTTCGTCCTATCTACCTCTCTTACTCTCCAAACAGTTACTTCCCTTCCTTACACCTTATACTGTTCTCCCCCTCCAACTCCAACTTCTGGCCACACACACCTTTTTATCACGCCCCATTAATTAACCCATATCCCTGTCACTCATCTCTCTCTAGGGAGGTGCCCCAAGCCCTTACAAACAGGGTTCCCTCAAGACTCCACCCCAACACTGCTTCCCTTCCCTATAGTCCATGCAATGGCAAGACACGTCACAATATTATCAGTTGTATTGTATGCTTACAATACATATAGAAATGTGTTAATCGTTAACTAATAGTATGGGATGGTGTTTTTCAACTCAGCTACAGATGCAGATGGAAACCAGAACTGCTTTGAAAAATACGAACGCCTTAGGACCGATCTGGAATAAGGTAGCACAGCGCCTTGATTTAAACGATTCCATGTCTTGGTGGGTTTGCGTTGCTTGTTGTCAATATCTTTACACCTGTTTTTAAGGCTTATTGACTGAAAGGGGCTTTCGTGAAAAAAGTTAGGGCTTTGCTACAGGATACACCCTCCACAAGTTAAGGAAGTTAAAAATAAAGGTATATATTTCTGTTTTATTTAAACCTTTTAAGTTTGTATGCGGGCGGCATGGTGGCGCAGTGAAAGGTGCCAGTTAGGAGACCCGGGTTCGCTTCCCTGCGTGGAGTCTGAATGTTCTCCCCGTGTCTGTCTGGGTTTCCTCCGGGTACTCCGGTTTCCTCCCACAGTCCAAAGACATGCAGGTTAGGTGCATTGGCGATTCTAAATTGTCCCTGGTGTGTGGGTGTGTGCGCCCTGCGGTGAGCTGGCACCTTGCCCGTGGTTTGTTTCCTGCCTTGTGTTGGCAGGGATTGGCTCCTGTATTTAGGATATAGCGGGTTGGATAATGGATGGATGGACATTTGTATGCATAGCCCTATTTGCCCGTTTTCGTTTTTTTTTTCTTTCTTCAGTAATATTTCAGCAAACCCGGAGCTTGTCAGTTCAAATCCTGGTACTGACACCACTGTGTGACCCTGAGGAAGTCACTTCACCTGCCTGTGCTGCAAAAAACAAAAGTAATGTAACAAATTGTACCTCAGATGATGCAAGTTGCTGGAATAAAGGCATAAGTAAAATAGATAAATATGTATTATACACATAGGAACTATTCATTTATTTTCAGTTAAGTCATCTGCAGCAAACCTTTATAAATGAGGATTTCTCCTTTTTAGATAGTGCAAACTGTTTCTTCTTCATTGAGGTTTTCTCTTGGAGAGCTTTTTTCATTTCATTGAAATTAAAGCAGCAGCTGCCAAAATATGTAGCGTTCTTATTAATCTTTCAACATTGTGTAACATAACTTTATAAAGTAACATAAAAGGTTTAAATACTGGTTATCCTTTTACAATAAAATATTACTAAAGAGATACAAAAAAAGTAAAATGCATATGAACCCGGGTCTCCTAACTGGCACCTTTCACTGCGCCACCATGCCGCCCGCATACAAACTTAAAAGGTTTAAATAAAACAGAAATATATACCTTTATTTTTAACTTCCTTAACTTGTGGAGGGTGTATCCTGTAGCAAAGCCCTAACTTTTTTCACGAAAGCCCCTTTCAGTCAATAAGCCTTAAAAACAGGTGTAAAGATATTGACAACAAGCAACGCAAACCCACCAAGACATGGAATCGTTTAAATCAAGGCGCTGTGCAACCTTATTCCAGATCGGTCCTAAGGCGTTCGTATTTTTCAAAGCAGTTCTGGTTTCCATCTGCATCTGTAGCTGAGTTGAAAAACACCATCCCATACTATTAGTTAACGATTAACACATTTCTATATGTATTGTAAGCATACAATACAACTGATAATATGTTGCGCTTATTTATCTGGTGTACTGACATTTTTGCGTGGTTTGTGCCCTTCAGAATGAAAAAAGTTTGCATTTACCTTTTTAATAAAAGGCGAGCTTTTAAGCCTGAAAAATCACACCGTAAATGCACACGTTTAATTGCACATGTGTTAATATGTATGCTTACACAATATTAAAAGACACTCAACAATTAACGTCATTTACTTTCGTTCCCACGTTTGAGTCGTGCTGTAAATTCTTACTGTGAAATATAATTGACAAATAATTTGGTTAATGAACTTGTGAAGAAGGTGGAGCTGAAGTATTACGTCACTTCATTAACGAAAATGTCGATGAGGGGGCGGGGGGGAGTGGGGGGTTTGATGGAGAGCTGAAGGCGGATGACGGAGATAGGAGGGTGGATGGCGGAAAACGGACAGCGGAGAACTGAGAGCGGACGGAGGAGGGAGGAGGGGTGACTGGGGATTCCTCGCAGGGAGGAGGAATATTTTGTCGAAGGTAGTAGGAAGGATGGAGTTTTTTCGGAGGGAGGAGGATGTCCTAAAATGGACACTGTACCTACAGAACCTGCTCCTGCGAGAGAGGACACATTACAGCGTGATCACGAAGCAAATAGACAAAGGCGTGCCAGTCGCCCGCAAGAAATGGACACTCGGCATTCACACAGATTAGCTCAACGACGCATCTCTGCCGCACAACGAAAGGCAACTGAAACCCCTACAGAGAGAGAAGACAGATTACGCCGTGATCGCGAAACAAAGAGGCAAAAGCGTGCCAATGTGACACCCGACGACAGGTCCTTACGATTGCAAAACAACCGTAATATACAGAAACGTACAGTCTCCCAAGAAACTCCGAGTGAACGCTCTCACCGTTCTCGCTCGCAACAAACTGACAGTCACCACTCACAGACATTACCGCAACGACGCGTCTCCACTCCTCTTCCTTACAACCATTTACACAATGTATATGATTCTGATTAGTCTGCGTCCCACACTTCGTGAATTATGGGTTTTGTTTTGAAATTTTGTTTCCCATGCAAAAATCAAATGCGGTGCGATGAAGGACCCAGTTCACGACTGGCAGCCGCGTTTAAACAGGGAGTCCTTCAACTGTGGTCATCCAACGCGCAGCGTAGCGTGCGTCAAGTCGCTAGTACCACTATAATATTGCAAAAAACAAGATTATATACAAGTAGTTGAATTTCAACTTAACTCGCCTTAGCAAATGCCTGACCATTGTGCAAACTGTTTTCATTAATTTGCCTTTTATAATGTTTTTTTTCTCACCTTTTTGTTACAACTCCTGTACTTCTTTTTTTAAAAGTAGCAAAATAAAGGAGAAAGTGAATAGATCTGTTATGTTCATGGTAGAAGTAGCAGTTTACAGGACTTGTATGCACTTTAAGCTGTGCAAATATTTATTCATTTTTTGTTTTTTGTTTTATTTTATTATTTTATTATATTATGCCAATTTATGTTGTGGATTATTTAGGCTACAGTTCAAAAAATGGCACAAAGACAAAGTGCTGTGAAAGAAAGATACAAGACAGCAATCCTTATAAAGGCATAGAAGACAATCTTGTTTTGCAAATTTAGTGAGTCTACTGTCTGTGTACACTACTGGTCAAAAATTTTAAAAGACCTCAGTTTTTCCAGTTTTTCTTCAAATTTAATCACATGAAATGCAATTAATGACCAAAATGGTGAAAAGGTAAGCAGTAAATTGCCAGAGGTTTAAATTTAAAGTTTAGGTTAGCAAAAACTGAAAAAAAAATTCAAATATTACAAATGGGCTTTCATCAAGGAACAATTAATAAGTCACAACCTACAGATGTTCTGTAGCAATTACAGTAAGTGTAGCCTTGTACATTGAAGCAAACAGTTTGCACAGATGTCCCAACTTCTGTTGATTACTTAAAAACCCTCTGTCTGTCTTAAAGCGGAGTTGTGTTGTGTACTCAAAACTGTTAAGTGTTGGAAATAGGGTTAAGGGGAACAGCAGAGCTGGCCTAAACAATATGATGAATTATCTGCTCATTATTTATCTGTACATTATAGAGAGGAACATGAATAAAGGCATAACACCGTGGCATCCAAAAAAGGAAAATATACCAGCAATTGAACTATGAGTAAATGTTTTATTGTTCCCTGTAAAATGTAATTTTCTACAAGGACTGATGAAAGGAACTGATAAAATGCTTTTAATAAATGTTAACTGAAAACAATTGTGGACACTTTTTGTGACTGAAGACAGAGAAGAAAATTAAAATTAGTAAAAACCTTTTTATTGATACATACCAGACAAGGGTAAAATGACAGAGAAACACAGTCCTAGGACACCGCGCTTCATCTGCCTCGAGCGCAGATGTCCTTGCTCTTTTATACCTTTCTAATCTCCTGATCGTTGACCACGTAAGCAATAAAAATAGCGTCCTGACTCATTGTATTTTTCCAATTTTGTAAAGTCATTACCCTAAAGGTATATTTTCTTGTCACACACATCATTAAAAGAAAACTTCCAGAAAGTATACATGCTTTTTGTCATGTACACAAAACACAAACAAGTTTGATCATTCTGTTCTATTTTCTGTACTTACACACATACATTTTGTTCAATTACATCATTTTATGTTTTTACACAATCCATAATGTTCAGTGTGACATTTTGTGGTGGAGTTAGAAAGGGAGAAACTGTGTGCAGCCCTTTGCATAGAAGAAGTAATGTTTGACAAAATATGAAAGTACACAAAAAAGTAGGAATACACCAAATTCATTATATTGGTAAAATTTTGTGAATAACCTTTAACAGCCAAAAATGCTTATCATTTACTGTTATGGTGTGAAATAGGTCAATATAATCTCTGGTGTTTATGAGTATATTATAAGAACAACTAGAGCTTCAGTGCAGATCTCAGACATGGCCACAATTAACATATACACTTGAAGCTGAAACTCTTTTATATACCAGATGGAGTCTAATCTAAGAACAAAAAAGACTTTTGCTCACAAGAAATAAATGAGAGACAGGAGACAATACTGTTTGTCTAATTTTTGTATCATTGTTGTCTTATTTGTGACTAGGAGATCTCAGGACCAGTTTTTTATTCCTCTGGGATGGTATTTTAAAACTATAAAAGTAACATTGTTAAATTTGGTTTTATTTTGCTTATCTCTCATTTCAACTCTGTGATTAAATGGAAAGAGGTTTGTGACAAATTTAAAGACATCCATCCATCCATCTTCCAACCCGCTGAATCCGAACACAGGGTCACGGGGGTCTGCTGGAGCCAATCCCAGCCAACACAGGGCAGGGAACCAATCCCGGGCAGGGTGCCAACCCACCGCAGGACACACACAAACACACCCACACACCAAGCACACACTAGGGCCAATTTAGAATCGGCATTCCACCTAACCTGCATGTCTTTGGACTGTGGGAGGAAACCGGAGCGCCCGGAGGAAACCCACGCAGACACGGGGAGAACATACAGCACAAATCAATTTAATGTATATTTACTTGTTTAAATTAAGGCTTGTCCTAGCCCTTTCTAAATTTCTTTTAAACAAATTCTTTATTACAGGGTCATACTCAATGATGTCTTGCAGTGTCACCCAGTTTACCTTTGTATCAAACAACCAGACGTGGGATGCTGCCCAGAATTATTGCAGAAGTACATTTACAGACCTGGCAACAGTTGAAAATGAAGAGATAAATCAGCAGCTGGTAAACGTCTCTCAAGGGAAATCATTCTGGATTGGACTGAGACGTAACAGAGACAACTGGCAGTGGTCAAGTGGGGAAAACGTTACTTATACTAACTGGAATAGAAATTTCTTCTATGCATTTGTTCAATCAGATGGATCATGGAATGATAATATCAGCATAACCGAAATGCCTTTCTTGTGTTACAATGGTAGGCAATCAAATGATTATATGGATTGTGGGTACCTATTATTAGGAAAAAGTTAAACAGAGTTTGAATGGAGTAGTTAACATTTATAGTTTAGTGAATAAAACAGACTTTGGTTGAGGAACATGGGATGGCTGATAGCTGAGACTATCAAAATATAGAATTTATGTTTTGTCCAAGGCTCTTTTGCTGGTGGGCGGCACGGTGGCGCAGTGGGTAGCGCTGCTGCCTCGCAGTTAGGAGACCAGGTTCGCTTCCCAGGTCCTACCTGCGTGGAGTTTGCATGTTCTCCCTGTGTCTGCGTGGGTTTCCTCCGGGTGCTCCGGTTTCCTCCCACAGTCCAAAGATATGCAGGTTAGGTGCATTGGCGATTCTAAATTGTGCTTAGTGTGTGTGCTTGGTGTGTGGGTGTGTCCTGTGGTGGGCTGGCGCCCTGCCCAAGACTTGTTCCTGCCTTGCGCTCTCTGCTGGCTGGGATTGGCTCCAGCGGACCCCCGTGACCCTGTGTTAGGATATAGCGGGTTGGAGAATGACTGACTGACTTTTGCTGGTGGAATCTGAAAAATTGAGTTCCAAAGAGCTGCAAATGAACATTTATGGGGTATTAGCAGTTTTCAGCTTGGTGATATGTAATTGAGCTCCTCTAGAACTTTATTTTGATTGATTGGCCAAGTTAGGTTCACTTATAATATACATTTTATCCTCCCAACCAGCAGTAGCATGGTGTTATGCCATGTTAACCAATAAAATGTGTCATTTTGCTTGACTTCTCATTGCATCCCAACCAGGAAACAGAACACCAACCATCATGACAGGAATGATCTTTCACCCCTACTGTCTATCCATGGTAGCTTCCTGGCTGGAAAAGGGAATAACAACTCTGTTGGTGAGGATACCATTCATTCCTGCTGCCCGTCCATTATGATGGCCCCCCAGCTGGGTAAACAGACACTATCCATCCTGGCTGGAATGACACTCCATCTCTGCTTTCTATCACAATATTCATTATAATCTTTTACTCTGCACTTGCCTAGAGCTGACATTACTTTTTCAGCATATTCGGTAACAAATCCTAGAAGGGACTATAATGCTCCTAAAATGAATCCATCCATTCACTAATTCAGAACCCATTTTAGCAGCACTGTTTGCAAAGCAGGAACCAGCCCTGAACGGAGTGTTAGTTTATCACAAAGAATACTCACAAACCATTGTTAATTTATAACAAGTGCATTTAGAGCTGAAAATCATTATACAATATGTAGGCAAAAGGAAAGGAAGAAAGGAAGTCAGGTTATACAGGAACTGGACTAGGACTTGAAACCACTCTGTGGGAGCTGAAAGCAGCAATGGTTTATTAAAGCTCCACCACACCACCATATCCAGCCCTGAATACAGAAAGTGGTTTGGTTTGACCTTTCTATATAAATAGTCAATGAAATGGTCTTTGGGGATGGCATATTTAATGACCTACTTAGCACTACTGTCTTATATTTGCTGGACATGCACATTGTTCTATGTCTGAGTGTATTTTCTCTGTCTGGTGCATTTTTCTTCTCTACCAGGTTGACATGGTAGGCTTGGTAGGTAGGCTGAGACAGAATTTATATTAGTAGAATATTTCCTGTACTGTTTACTTTTGTCAGCACCCTTTATCCTTCTGTGTTATTGAATTATTATTATTAACTTTCCTACATACAAACACACTTACTGTTTAAATCTATGGTTGACAATGGATTAATCTGAAATAACTGCCACTTTTAATTGGAAACACCCTGAGAGTATTATAAATGTACAAAGATTTTTAGTGTATGCTAACTACTATAACCTCTTCATTAAAAAACTTTGGTTTAGTAATAGACACTATTAATTAATTAACAAAGAATAATCATAAAAGATTCATTTGGACTCTAGATTCTCAAGAGGCTTTTGAGAATCTTAAGTCTGTATTTACTAGAGTATTACAACATCAGGATCCTAACTTACAGCTCATGGTAGAGGTGGATGCCTATAGCAGTGATTCCCAACCACTGTGCAGCGGCACATTAGTGTGCCGTGAGAGATCATCAAGTGTACCGTGGAAAATTATCCAATTTCACTTAATTGGTCTGAAAATGATTATTTATTTACTGCAAATAATTTGTCTTCATTCGTCAATCCAACAGTGACAGGCAGAACAATTAAATACTCTTCCGCTAGGTGGCAGCAGATGGCTAATTAATCTGTGTATCTACCTGTTGCCATTTAAACAGTAGAATTAGTGATGCTTTGGCTGTGACAGCAGTGATAGCGATGGATAAATATCTGAAAAGAAAAAGTACACAATCTGAACTGGATCCTGGAGAAAATTGTGACCCAGATGAAGGCCCTAGTATGAGTAGTGGTCAGACGAAAGCAAAAAAGGTGAGCTCAAGACAATACAATAAAAGTTATCTTTCCTTTGGATTTACTTTTACCGGGGAACCAACCAAGCCGATTCTGTTATGCTTGGTATGTGGGGAAAAGCTGTCCAACAGTGCCATGGTTCCTAGCAAACTTAAATGCCATCTCCAAACAAAACACCCATCACTTCAAAACAAGAACACAGACTATTTTATTCAACTTCGTGAACAGACTAAGAAACAGGCAGCTTTAGTGAGGAAAACCACAAAGACGCACAAGAGAGCTCTCAAAGCTAGCTACCAAGTTGCTGAACTCATCGCAAAATAAAAACAGGCACACACGGTGGCAGACATTAATACTACCTGCCTGCAAAATCATTGTAAATGAGATGCTCGGCCCTGGCGCTCTTAAAGAAATAGCCCAAGTTTCTCTTTCAAATAATACAATTGTCAGACGTATTGATGACATGTCTGCAGACATTGAAAGGATTGTTTTAGAAAAGTTGCACGTCAGTGGAGAATTTGCATTGCAACTCGATGAATCTACGGATATCAGTGGACATGCACAACTTTTGGCAAATGTGCTCTTTGTAGACTGAGACATCATCAGAGAAAACTTCCTGTTTTGCAAGGAATTTCCAGAAAGAACAACAGGAGAGGAAATTTTTCGAGTTGTAACAAAGTACCTTGAACAAGGAGGACTTAAGTGGGAAAACTGCACAAGTGTTTGCACAGATGGAGCAGCCGCCAAGTTCCGGCGCACCAAAGGATTTGTAAGCAGACTGAAAGAGCAACATCCAGATGTTATTGCGACGCATTGTTTTCTGCACCGTGAGGCACTCGTTGCCAAGACATTACCAGCAGACCTAGCTCCTGTATTGGACGATGTTGTGCGCATTAGAAAACTTTGCGAAGACAAGACCTGTAAAAAGTCGCATGTTTAAATCATTGTGTGAGGAAATGGGTGCGGAGCACAAAGTGCTATTGCTGCATATGGCCAGTGGTTGTACCGTGGCAAAGTTTTAGCCCGTGTGTATGAGCTGCTGGAGGAACTAAAAGTGTTTTTGACAAATGAGACGTGTGATGACGCTAAGTTGCCTTCAAGTGATGAGTGGTATGCAAGACTAGCATGTCTGGCGGATATATTTCAACATTTCAATGACCTGAACACTCGGATGCAAGGCCAAAATAAAAACCTGCTCACAAGAACAGGTAAAATAAAATGGATTTCCTTTAAAGGTACAGCTCTGGCAACAACATGTGGAAAGTGCCAACCTTGACATGTTCCCACACATCCAGAAATAGCAAGGTATCAACATTGCTGCAGTGTATGAGACAACAGGGAAGCATTTGAAAACTCTTGAACAGAATTTGTCATTTTATTTTCCTTCAGTTTCCACTGATTGCCTTGACTAAGTGAGGAACCCATATAGCTCAACCGCAGTTGGAAAGGACATGACTTTGCAGGAGCAGGAGGAAATAACTGTACTGAGAGAAAATCGTGGTTTAAAGCTGAGCTTTGCTGATCTACCTTTGGACAATTTTTGGCTGACTGCTGCCAAGGAGTTCCCCATTCTGGCAAGCACAGCTATTTTACCCCTGCTCCCATTTTCCACAACCTACCTATGCGAGCTTGGCATTTCAAGCATGACTGCTATAAAAACTAAAAAAAGAGAGAGACTCAGAGCTGTTGAAGAAGATCTTCGGGTGTGTCTTTCTACAATTCCTGCGTGTATATCAGCGTCGTGTTCAACTAAACAGGCCCAGGTTTCACACTGAGTAAGTAAATTGTGAGTAAATTGAAACTAGAAGATCATTATATTTCATTACATATACTTTTTGTGACATTTTTGTTTGGTGGTGCGCCGTGGGATTTTTCTAATGTAAAATATGTGCCGTGGCTCAAAAAAGGTTGGGAAACACTGGCCTATAGTACAGGGTTCAGTGCTATTCCCAGCACTCAGTTTGCTTATACAGGTTTAATTCATCCTTGTACACTCTTTTTAAAGAAACTTATGATGGCTGAACAGAATTATGATGTGGGAAATTAAGAACTTTTAGCAATCAAATTGGGTTTGGAGGAGTGGAAGATTGAGGGAACCACTTTTCCATTTATGATTTATAATGATCATAAGAATTTGACTTATTTAAAGGAATAAAAATGATTAATTACCATTAGTAAGATTTTCTTTGTTATCTAGTCATTTTTATTTGAAAACTTTTTACTGTCCTGGAAGTAAAAATAGCAAGGCAGATGCTTAACCCAGACTTTACGAGTCAGAATAGTTATCAGCAGACCCTGAAACATATATTACCTTGTGAGAAGATATTTAGGGATTACCCTAACCATGACTTTTGATGATTTAGAGGAGTTGATTAGGTAGGCTAATGATACAGCTAGAGAAGTTTCCTGAAAAAAGTTGTGAGTCTCCTGAGATTGTTGTCAGTGACAAAAAGACCAGGGGCTTCATGTATAAATGGTGCATAAACACCAAAAATGTTACATACATCTTTTTCCACGATCACTTCAAGTTGTATAAAAACTAAACGGTGTAAAGCCACACTCATTTTCATGACAGCCTCACAATATGCGTACAAACGTTTCTGGTGGGATCTGCAAACGCGCAGCACCCAAAATTAAAGCAGTACTACTGTTTCAGTGTGGTATTACTTTCTTTTTTAGATTCACAACCATGATGCAGGCTTTATCAAATACACTGAAATTAATTGCATATTGTTTATTAGTTTAAGGCATCTGATTGTAATCAACCTGTAACCACACAATCGTGTATGGGATGGCCAAACTATTCCAAATACCATAGCTGCTTTAGCATTGTTACTCTCACTGCACCACTGAGAGTATTCTAACCTATTTTATTTGTTTGTGGTGTCACAGCTCTACAACAGCTGATCAGAAAGCTCTATAGCAGGTTGTGTCAAGAATGCAGAGGATTATCAGGATACAGCTTCTAGCCCTAGAGTACATTTATAGCACACATTTCCTCAGAAAAGAAGCCAGCATCTGCATGGATTCCACTTAACCATGCTACAGTCTATTTGAACTTCTCCCATCCGGCAAATGCTTGAGAGCCTTTCCTTTCTCATTGTAGCATACAATGACAATAAAGTAATTCAATTCCATTCAATCAATAAAAAAGCATGTATTTATAGATGATTATGACTAGCTTCTAAGTCAATTTAGATTCCTAAGAGCTATCCTCTAGGAGCTGTGTATTGTTAGAATACTGGGATATATACTTGATATCATTTTTATGATGAAGTGCATGTTACATTTTACAGAAAAAGTGTTAACTTAATTTAAATAATGTATACTGTTAATAATTAAACATGTGAGAGTACGGTGGCACACTGGTAGCAATGAGCTGGCGCCCCATCCAGATATTGTTCCTGCCTTGCACTGTATGCTTACTGGGACTGGCACGTCCCTGGATGGATGAATGGATGGATGGATGGATGGATGGATGGATGGATGGATGGATGGATGGATGGATGGATGGATGGAAAAACACATATAATGAAAATTTTTCAATGTTCCTTAAAAGTATTGAAGATTCAGTGTTCTAAGTTTACAGTTGATTTTATATTTATTACAGATGCTTATTGTGTGGCAATTGGTTACGTAGAGAAAGAAAATATATGGACAGGAATTGGGGTTTGGTTCAGACACAGCCCTACTGCAATACTCCATTCAAGGTCTTGGCGCTTCTCACCTAGCATTTTGCAATAGACAGGAACAACACCTGGATAGGGCGCCAAATCACAGCTACTGCTGCCCCAACATGTTTAATACATGCTTTAATGCATTTCATTATGAAAACAGCATCAAGTATACATCTTAACATTCTAAAATGTTCAGAGATCTGTAATATTGTGAATGTAACGTATTCTGTGTTGCAATCACTGTCTGTGCACTCCTGTCTGTGTAAGAGAAAGCTTGTTTAAGAAGCAACAATTGGGTTGGGGAACCCTAATATGCTCCCGTATGATACTCAGACACTCGCCTTTTCACATCATCTTTGACATCTCACCACTTCTTTTTTACTTTGGGCACTGTGCAACTTTTTGAACTTGAACTTTTGAGTGCCACACCATCAATTTCCTTTTGTTCCTCATATCACTGCCTAAGTTATGAAACAGTATGTTTTCCTTGCCTCTACTTCACTGAGCAGGATCACCACTTTGACTTCAGTGAAATTTTTCTTTTTTACACGTGCTTTTCCCTTTGTCTTTTAGCAAATCACTGAACAGAATGGGCTATTTATATTGATTTGCATATTCAAATATGCAGAATTCTGGGAGGAGTCAGAGGGCTGTAGGCACGTGCATGTGCATTAAAATTCATGTTGATTGGGATTTATAATGGGGAAGTGCTTGAAACTTTGCTTACACACAGTTTTATGCATCTGAATTTTTTTTCTGTGTATGAACATTTCTGTTTTTGTCCGTACATCATGTTTTAGTGTGAATTCTACACATGGCGTTATACATGAGGCCCCAGGAGATTATAATATGAACCAGCAAAGATCAAAACCAAAAAATCAGAAATATAGCAGCCAATCAAAGCACTGAGGCAAATCAAAACAAAACCTAGCACTTGGCCTACCCGGAAAAGCACTTCACTACACTTAAGATTCAAGTTTTATCCAAATGAAGAATACTCTTGGTCAGCATCACAGCTGTAAACCAAAAGGTCAGTATATGTTACAGACAACAGTGACCATGTGACCTGTTACTCATGTCATATACATGAAAAACAGGGCAAAATAAAATAAATTTACATTGCTCCTAAACTAATACCAAACAATAAGAACCTTCTAAAATGACGTGTACTATGACAACATTTTTTTTTACATTCCTCCAGAGTTCAGTAACAAATTGCTTTGGTGGACTCATGCATCTAGTATATTTAGACATCTTTATGTTGGTCAAATTTTATTTTATTTATTTTTTTGATTTTATTTATTAATTTTTATTGTAATCATTCCATACAAATAGATCAATTTATTACCAAACAAAATTGAAGACAAATCAAACCCCACCTCTGAGAAAGAGAGCTAAGCCAAAGGAGAATTGCTTAGGGCTTTTTAATATGGGAACAATAAATAAAAGAAAGGGAGAAATAAATATATAGGTAAATAAGAGATGGAGAAGGGATTAAATGCGGTAATAGTTATTTTTCTTATTCTTTTTTTTTAATATTTTTATTTTATTCATTTTCATTGTAATCATTCCATACAAACGGATCAATTTATAACCCAACAAATTTGAAGACAAATCAAACCCCACCCCTGAGAAGGAGAGCTTAGCTAAAGGAAAATTGCTTTAAGCTTTTTAATAAGGCAACATTAGACAAAAGAAGGGGAGAAGTAAATATCTATATAAATAAGAGATGGAGAAGGGAGTTAAATGCAGTAATAGTTAATTCTCTTATTCTAAAATAATATTGATTAAATCCTGCCATGTTTTGAAAAAATTTTGTACAGATCCTCTAACTGAAAATTTGATTTTTTCCAATTTCAAATAATATAAAACATCGGTTTCCCACTGACTTATAAGAGGAGCATTAGGATTCTTCCAATTTAACAAAATAAGTCTGCGTGCCAAAAGTGTAGTGAATGCAATCACCGTTTGCTTGTCCTTCTCCAATTCCAGTCCATCTGGAAGGACACCGAACACAGCTGTTAGTGGGTTAGGAGGGATTGTGATACCAAGGCTGTCTGAAAGGCACTTAAAAATTTTGGTCCAAAATGATGTTAGTTTGGTGCAGGCCCAGAACATATGACCCAGTGAGGCAGGAGCTTGGTTGCAGTGCTCGCAGGTTGGATCCTGGCCTGGAAACATTTTGGGCAGTTTTAAGCGAGACAGATGGGCTCGATATATAATTTTTAGTTGAATGATTCTATGCTTTGCACATATGGAGCTCGAGTGAATTCTCTGCTTTGCTACCTTCCACTCCTTTTCTGATATATTGATTAAGAGATCTTCTTCCCAATGTCCTCTTGGATCTTTGAAAGGTAGGGACTCTAATAAGATTTTATATATTGCGGAAATAGTGTTTTATTCCTCGAAATTGAGCAGTATTTTTCCAGCATTGTGGAGGGTGTGAGGTGGGGGAAATTGGGCAATTTCTGTTTAACAAAATTTCTAATTTGAAGATAGTGAAAGAAATGTGTAGCTGGGAGGTTGAATTTTGAACGTAATTGTTCAAAAGATGCAAATATGTTGTCTATATAAAGATCTCTGAGCATTTTAATCCCAAAATTTTTCCAGGTATTAAAAACTGGATATGTTTGCGAAGGTTGAAAGAGGTGGTTCTCTTGCAGAGGTGCCACTGATAAAAGATTTTCCATCTTAAAATGCTTTCTAAGTTGGTTCCATATTCTGAGTGAGTAAAGCACAATTGGGTTATTAGTATATTTGCGATAACTTGCATTTATTGGAGAGCAGAGCAGGGAGTATAAAGAAGTACTACAGGATTTTACTTCTATTGCAAATCAAGCCTGTGTATGTTCATTTATTTGTGTCCAGGTTTTTATGGCTTGTATGTTTGCTGCCCAGTAATAAAACTGAAAATTAGGTAAAGCCATGCCACCTTCTGCCTGAGGTCTTTGTAGGGTTGCTCTTCGGATACGTGGGTGTTTTGAGTTCCAAATGAATGAGGTTATTGTTGAATCTAACTGTTTAAAAACAATTTATTGATATATATTGGAATGTTTTGAAATAAGAAAAGAAGTTTAGGAAGGATATTCATCTTAACAATGTTAATTCTTCCGGCTAGAGTGAGATGAAGGGTTGACCATCTATGCAAGTCTTGTTTAATTTTTTCCATACAGACGGCAAAATTTTGTTGATAAAGAGCTTTATGTTTACTTGTGATATTTACCCCTGGGTATTTAAACTGATCTGCTATGGTAAAAGGTAGGGTGTCCAATCTAATATTATATGCTTGTGAATTCACTGGAAAGAGTATGCTTTTATTCAGATTAATTTTAAGACCAGATATCTTTTGAAATTCTGTTAGTGCTGTTAAAACTGCAGGGACAGTGTTTTCTGGGTCTGATATATATAAAACCATATCATCTGCATATAAAGAAATTTTCTGTTCCAGTCCTTCTCTGACAATCCGCTTTATCTGATAAGAATTAAGGCAGTGAACTGCCAGTGGTTCAATGGCGATTGCAAACAGCAGTGGCAACAAGGGACATCCTTGTCTGGTACCATGTTCTAGCTTAAAGTAGTCTGAGCAAACTAATAAGCAAGCAAATTAATAGGCTTCTGGATTGGTATACAGTAGTTTGATCCATGCACAAATATTAGGGCCAAACCCAAATTTCTCCAATGCAGTGAAAGGGTAGTTCCATTCAATCATATCAAATGCTTTTTTTGTGTCTAATGATAGTAAAATCTCTGGGGTGTTTGATTTTGCTGGTGAATATATAACATTAAACAAGCGTCGGAGATTGGAAGATAGATGTCGGCCTTTAATAAATCCAGTTTGATCCTGTGATATTACCGAGGGCAGCACTTTCGCCATCCTTCTAGCTAGAATTTTTGAGAGTATCTTAACATCATTATTCAGGAGTGAAATTGGTCTGTATGATGCACATTGTAACAAGTCCTTATTTTGTTTAGGAAAGACGGTGATTAATGCTTGACAAAATGTTTGAGGTAGTATTTGGTTGTCTCTAGCTTCTGTAAATGTTGCCAATAAGAGGGGAGCTAGCTGAGTGGAGAATTTCTTATAAAATTCTACGGGGTAACCATCAGGGCCTGCTGATTTCCCGCTTTGAAGTGACTTTATAGCATCTAGTAATTCTGTTACCCTTAGAGGTCTATCCAGTTCCTCGGCACTTAAAGCATCTATTTGTGATGTCTGTAATGTATACAGAAATGCATTAGATTGTGTGTTGTCTTCTTTGAGCTCAGTAGAATATAAGGATTTATAATAATCTCTAAATGTGTGCATTAGTCAAATTTTAATAAAGTATTTTAAGTGTTTTTGGTGGAAAAACACCCACAAAGACACATTTGATTAAATCGCTGCTTGTGAAACTTCTGGACTTTTACATTCTTGATAGCAGTCATCCCACAACAGTGTATTGTTTCTGTATGTGCACCACCATGTTGTTACTGTTGTGTCTTCCGTTGCAGTCTTTCCCATAACTGTTTACTGTAGAAGTGTGTGATATGTGATGTAATTGGTGTATGTCGGTGCATGTATTCCCAGTTCATCCAAATTTAGGATAAAACCAGCAGTGTTTGTTGTGTGATTTTTGCAATTTAAACTCCTTTTGACTGACAGACTTCTTAATGGTGTAACAGTCTAATTTTGCTGACAGACTGGCTTGATTTTTGGTTTTGACTTCAGCTTGACATTCTGACTATGTTTCATGTCCTGACTCCTTTCCTCAAAAAAATGAAAAATCTCTCATTCTTAGTCAGAGCAGCTATGAGTGCATGGGAAAGGTGCTATATAAATAACATTTATTATTATTATTATTATTAGCTGGGATGTGAAAACAACCCTTCCCATGGGCTCACCACCTATGGGAGGGGCCAAGGAGGTCGGGTGCAGTGTGAGTTGGGTGGTGGCCGAAGGCGGGGACCTTGGCGGTCCGATCCTCGGCTACAGAAACTGGCTCTTGGGACGTGGAATGTCACCTCTCTGAAGGGGAAGGAGCCTGAGCTAGTGCGCGAAGTTGAGAGGTTCCGGCTAGATATAGTCGGGCTCACCTCGACGCACAGCTTGGACTCTGGAACCAATCTCCTTGAGAGGGGCTGGACTCTCTACCACTCTGGAGTTGCCCCCAGTGAGAGGCGCCGAGCAGGTGTGGGTATACTTATTGCCCCCAACTTGGAGCCTGTACATTGGGGTTTACCCCGGTGGACGAGAGGGTAGCCTCCCTTCGCCTTCGGGTGGGGGGACGGGTCCTAACTGTTGTTTGTGCGTATGCACCGAACAGCAGTTCGGAGTACCCACCCTTTTTGGAGTCCCTGGAGGGGGTGCTAGAGGGCATACCTTCTGGGGACTCCCTCGTTCTGCTGGGAGACTTCAATGCTCACGTGGGCAATGACAGTGAGACCTGGAAGGGCGTGATTGGGAGGAATGGCCCCCCTGATCTGAACCCGAGCGGTGTTTTGTTATTGGACTTCTGTGCTCGTCACGGATTGTCCATAACGAACACCATGTTCAAGCATAGGGGTGTTCATATGTGCACTTGGCACCAGGACACCCTAGGCCTCAGTTCGATGATCGACTTTGTGGTCGTGTCGTCGGACTTGCGGCCACATGTCTTGGACACTCGGGTGAAGAGAGGGGCGGAGCTGTCAACTGATCACCACCTGGTGGTGAGTTGGCTTCGATGGTGGGGGAGGATGCCGGTCAGGCGTGGTAGGCCCAAACGTGTTGTGAGGGTCTGCTGGGAACGTCTGGCAGAGCCCCCTGTCAGAAGTAGCTTCAACTCCCACCTCCGGCAGAACTTCGACCACATCCCGAGGGAGGTGGGGGACATTGAGTCCGAATGGGCCATGTTCCGTGCCTCTATTGTTGAGGCAGCTGACCGGAGCTGTGGCCGTAAGGTGGTCGGTGCCTGTCGTGGCGGCAATCCCCGAACCCGCTGGTGGACACCGGCGGTGAAGGATGCCGTCAAGCTGAAGAAGGAGTCCTACAGGACCCTTTTGTCCTGTGGGACCCCGGAGGCAGCTGATAGGTACCGGCAGGCCAAGCGGAATGCGGCTTTGGTGGTTGCTGAGGCAAAAACTCGGGCGTGGGAGGAGTTTGGGGAGGCCATGGAGAACGACTTTCGGACGGCTTCGAGGAGATTCTGGTCCACCATCCGGCGTCTCAGGAAGGGGAAGCAGTGCAGTGTCAACACTGTGTATGGTGGGGATGGTGCGCTGCTGACCTCGACTCGGGACATTGTGGGTCAGTGGGGGGAATACTTCGAAGACCTCCTCAATCCCATTAACATGCCTTCCAATGAGGAAGCAGAGCCTGGGGACTCAGAGGTGGGCTCCCCCATCTCTGGGACTGAGGTCACCGAGGTGGTCAAAAAACTCCTTGGTGGCAGGGCCCCAGGGGTGGATGAGATACGCCCGGAGTTCCTCAAGGCTCTGGATGTTGTAGGACTGTCTTGGCTGACACGCCTCTGCAACATCGCATGGACATCAGGGACAGTGCCTCTGGATTGGCAGACCGGGGTGGTGGTCCCCCTCTTTAAGAAGGGGGATCGGAGGGTGTGTTCCAACTACAGAGGGATCACACTCCTCAGCCTCCCTGGAAAAGTCTATTCAGGGGTCCTGGAGAGGAGGGTCCGTCGGATAGTCGAGCCTCGGATTCAGGAGGAACAGTGTGGTTTTCGTCCTGGTCGCGGAACAGTGGACCAGCTCTATACCCTTAGCAGGGTCCTGGAGGGTGCATGGGAGTTTGCCCAACCAGTCTACATGTGTTTTGTGGACTTAGAAAAGGCATTCGACCGTGTCCCTCGGGGAATCCTGTGGGGGGTACTCCGAGAGTATGGGGTACTGGCCCCCCTGATAAGGGCTGTTCAGTCCCTGTACGATCAGTGCCAGAGCTTGGTCCGCATTGCCGGCAGTAAGTCGAACCCGTTTCCAGTGAGAGTTGGACTCCGCCAGGGCTGCCCTTTGTCACCGATTCTGTTCATAACTTTTATGGACAGAATTTCTAGGTGCAGCCAGGGTGTTGAGGGGGTCCGGTTTGGTGGGCTCAGGATTGGGTCACTGCTTTTTGCAGATGATGTTGTCCTGTTTGCTTCATCAGGCCGTGATCTTCAGCTCTCTCTGGATCGGTTCGCAGCCGAGTGTGAAGCGGCTGGGATGAGAATCAGCACCTCCAAATCCGAGACCATGGTCCTCAACCGGAAAAGGGTGGAGTGCCCTCTCAGGGTTGGTAGCGAGATCCTGCCCCAAGTGGAGGAGTTCAAGTATCTCGGGGTCTTGTTCACGAGTGAGGGAAGAATGGAGCGTGAGATCGACAGGCGGATCGGTGCGGCATCCGCAGTAATGCGGGCGTTGCATCGGTCTGTCGTGGTGAAAAAGGAGCTGAGCCGCAAGGCGAAGCTCTCAATTTACCAGTCGATCTATGTTCCTACCCTCACCTATGGTCATGAGCTATGGGTAGTGACCGAAAGAACGAGATCGCGAATACAAGCGGCTGAAATGAGTTTCCTCCGCAGGGTGTCTGGGCTTTCCCTTAAAGATAGGGTGAGAAGCTCAGTCATCCGGAAGGGGCTCAGAGTAGAGCCGCTGCTCCTCCGCATCGAGAGGAGTCAGATGAGGTGGCTCGGGCATCTGATCAGGATGCCTCCTGGACGCCTCCCTGGTGAGGTGTTCCGGGCACGTCCAACCGGGAGGAGGCCCCGGGGAAGACCCAGGACACGCTGGAGGGACTATGTCTCTCGACTGGCCTGGGAACGCCTTGGGATTCTCCCGGAAGAGCTAGAAGAAGTGGCCGGGGAGAGGGAAGTCTGGGCATCTCTGCTCAAGCTGCTGCCCCCGCGACCCGACCTCGGATAAGCGGGAGACAATGGATGGATGGATGGATGGATGTGAAAACAAACAAAATTGTGACAGTGCCAACTTGACAATGTTAAAAATAATAGTAGTAGTATTGTGACCAACATAGTGCAGAGTATTTTTTCCTGCCTAAAAACAAAAACATATTTGAAAAAATACCCTCTTAAAGCTCATTTGTGATTACCAGTGTTGTCATATAATATGCACATGAGTCATGTGACATCACAAGCAGACACATGACTTTTATTGATGGCAACCAAACATGATTAACAAATCTTAAAAGAACACTAGGAAGCAAATGGGTCAGTTTAAGTGTGCCTGAAATAGTACCATACCAGCAGCAGATAAGGATTAGACAACGTAGTATGATATTGAGAGGATGTGATCCTCAGGTCTGTGCTAGCTCTGTTGCATTGAGTTAAATATATTAAATTTAGAATCATGCTATAATTAAGTCCATATATAAATATAAGATATGGTTTGCAAAATGGTTAATAGCATATTAATGCTTTCTCATGTCCATAACAGACTATGAGGTGCATGTAGAAATCATTTATAATCTGAAAAATATTTGATATCTCTTGCCTACACATGCACAAATACATATATACACATATACACACATTAAAAGTCAGGCTTGTTTTAAAGTGTTTCATCTATAAAAATACATAGAATCCAAGTATTCTAAACAGTCTCAAATAGTATCAAAAATGTGTGCTGTCAAACCATGTTTTGTGAAGATTTAGTCCCATATTATCTAATTCTTTTACACATTAAATGATACAATAGCCAAATTAAGCTGTTAATTACTTTAACCTGCTTTTATTTATGCTTTGCTATGTGCAGAACACAGAAATTTTCATAATATTATAAACTTTCATCTGTCCTGAAAGAACACAAAATTTCCACAGCAATATTGTGTCAGAAAAATCCCACGTTTGTGCTCTGATAGGACTGATCAAAAGGTCTGAAAAGTGCATAAATAGTGCATCCTATTTTGAGGGCAATAGAGGTTGTACATGGGAATGAGTTTGCCAAATGCAAAACATTTTGAATATACTGTATGTTTTAAATCACTAACATTTACACTGTTCACTTTCAATATGTAGTAGATATTTAATGCATGTGTTAGCATTAAACTGCTATCCATATGCATTACATTTCATTCTGCAGTCAACTTTTCATACTCAAATCTACCTGTGGATTGTTTTTACCTCCTTACAACTTTGGACGTGTTGTTAACTTGATATGTGTACAGTAACTGCAGTAATCATTATTCTCTCATCTGTCCAATACTCTAGATTTTGCCATTGATTGAGCTCCTCCTGTATAAAAATGTACTTTGCCAAATTTCCTCAGAAAATGCAGTCAGTCTCCTCATTCCAGATGTATACAGGTATTAAAGAGCTGACTGTCCACCATTACAAACTATAGTTTTAAATAAAAAAAAACATTTTCAGCTTATCTGAACATAACAAGAAAAGCTTTTGACCATCATCAATCAGGTGGGATATCCTGTTCACTTGTCCACACACAACCTTAGATTCAACTGTAACTTTGTTATCAGATGGCTTTCACCTTGTGGAGTTACTTTTATCCAAGTTGTAGAAACATTTCTTGGATGTAGGATGACCTTAAGCGTCCCATGTATCCCTAAAACCCTAGTAATCTTCTGTTCTCTTCTTGGCACTCAAAACAGAAGGTTAGGTATTTCTGCAGTATATACAGTATATACATATATAAATATAATAACCCCGCCACAGGGGATGCATAAACCAGTGTGTTTCTTCATGCCGGTCCCAAGCCCGGATAAATGGGGAGGGTCACGTCAGGAAAGGCATCCGGTGTAAAATTTTGCCAAATCAATATGCGGACAACAGTACAAATTTCCATACCGGATCGATCGAGCCCCGGGTTAACAATGACCGCCACCAGTACTGTTAGCCAACAGGGTGCTGGTGGAAATTGGGCTACTGTTGGCTGAAGAAGAGGGGGGAGACGTGTCCTGAGGCAGGAGGAGAGGAGGAAAGTAAAGAGAGCGGAAGTGAGGGTAGGAACTTTGAATGTTGGCTGTATGACTGTTAAGGGGAGAGAGTTAGCAGATATGATGGAGAGAAGGAAGGTTGATATATTTTTTGTGCAAGAGACTAAATGAAAGGGGAGTAAGGCCAGGTGGATTGGAGGTGAATTCAAATTGTTCTATCATGATGTGGATGGGAGGAGAAATGGGGTAGGAGTTATTCTGAAGGAACAGTATGTCAAGAGTGTTTTGGAGGTGAAAAGAGTGTCAGGCAGAGTAATGCTTATGAAGCTGGAAATTGGAGGGGTGATGATGAATGCTGTTAGTGCATATGCACTGCAAGTTGGGTGTGCAATGGGTGAGAAAGAAGATTTTTGGAGTGAGTTGGATGAAGTGAGGAACAGTGTACCCAAGGGACAGAAAGTGGTGATTGGAGCGGATTTCAATGGACATGTTGGTGAAGGGAACAGTGGAGACGAGGAGGTGATGGGTAGGAATGGTGTCAAGGAGAGGAATGAAGAAGGTCAGAGGATAGTGGATTTTGCCAAAAGGATGGTCATGGCTGTCGTGAGTACGTATTTTAAGAAGAGGGAGGAACATAGGGTTACGTACAAGAGTGGAGGAAGATGCACACAGGTAGATTACATCCTTTGCAGAAGAGTTGATCTGAAGGAGATTGAAGACTGCAAAGTGGTAGCAGGGGAAAGTGTAGTTAAGGAGCATAGGATGGTGGTCTGTAGGATGACATTGGAGATCAAGAAGAGGAATAGAGTGAGGGCAGAGCCAAGGATCAAATTTGTGGAAGTTGAAAAAGGAAGACTGCAAGGTTGAGTTTAGGGAGGAGGTGAGACAGGCACTGGGTGGCAGTGAAGAGTTACCAGACAGCTGGGAAACTACAGCAGATGTAGAAAGGGTGACAACAAGAAGGGTGCTTGGCGTGACATCTGGACAGAGGAAAGAGGAAAAGGAAACCTGGTGGTGGAATGAAGAAATACAGGAGAGTATACAGGGGACGAGGATGGCAAAAAAGATGTGGGATAGTCAGAGAGATGCAGAAAGTAGACAAGAGTACAAGGAGATAAGGTGCAAGGCGAAGAGAGAGGTGGCGAAGGCAAAAGAAAAGGCGTATGATGAGTTGTATGAGAGGTTGGACACTAAGGAGGGAGAAAAGGACCTGTACCGATTGGCTAGACAGAGGAATCGAGCTGGGAAAGATGTGCAATAGGTTAGGGTGATAAAGGATAAAGATGGAAACGTACTCACAAGCGAGGAGAGTGTGTTGAGCAGATGGAAAGAGTACTTTGAGATGCTGATGAATGAAGAGAACAAGAGAGAGAAGAGGTTGGATTATGTGGAGATAGTGACTCAGGAAGCGCAACAGATAAGCAAGGAGGAAGTAAGGACAGCTATGAAGAGGATGAAAAATGGAAAGGCCGTTGGTCCAGATGACATACCTGTGGAAGCATGGAGGTGTTTAGGAGAGATGGCACTGGAGTTTTTAACCGGATTGTTTAATGGAATCTTGGAAAGTGAGAGGATGCCTGAGGAGTGGAGGAGAAGTCTTCTGGTGCTGATATTTAAGAATAAGGGGGATGTGCAGGACTGTAGTAACTACAGGGGAATAAAATTGATGAGCCACAGCATGAAGTTATGGGAAAAAGTAGTGGAAGCTAGATTATGAAGTGAGGTGATGATTAGTGAACAGCATATGGTTTCATGCCAAGAAAGAACACCACAGATGCAACGTTTTTTCTAAGGATGTTGATGGAGAAGTTTAGAGAAGGCCAGAAGGAGTTGCATTGTGTCTTTGTAGACCTGGAGAAAGCATATGACAGAGTGCCTTGAGAGGAGCTGTGGTATTGTATGAGGAAGTCAGGAGTGGCAGAGAAGTATCTTAAGAGTTGTACAGGATATGTACAATGGAAGTGTGACAGTGGTGAGGTCTGCGGTAGGAGTGACGATGCATTCAAGGTGGAGGTGGGATTACATCAGGGATCAGCTCTGAGTCCTTTCTTACTTGCAATGGTGATGGACAGGTTGACAGACGAGATTAGACAGGAGTCCCCGTGGACTATGATGTTTACTGATGACATTGTGATCTGTAGCGATAGTAGGGAGCAGGTTGAGGAGACCCTGGAGAGGTGGAGATATGCTCTAGAGAGGTGAGGAATGAAGGTCAGTAGGAACAAGACAGAACACATGTATGTAAATGAGAGGGAGGTCAGTGGAATGGTGAGGATGCAGGGAGTAGAGTTGAAGAAGGTGGATGAGTTTAAATACTTGGGATCAACAGTACAGAGTAATGGGGATTGTGGAAAAGAGGTGGAATGGGTGGAGAAGAGTGTCAGGAGTAATTTGTGACATAAGGGTATCAGCAAGAGTAAAAGGGAACGTCTACAGGAAGGTAGTGAGACCAGCTATGTTATATGGGTTGGAGACAACAACAACAACATTTATTTATATAGCACATTTTCATACAAAAAGTAGCTCAAAGTGATTTACATAATGAAGAAAAGAAAAATAAAAGACAAAATAAGAAATTAAAATAAGACAACATTAGTTAACATAGAAAAGGAGTAAGGTCCGATGGCCAGGGTGGACAGAAAAAACAAAAAAAAAAAACTCCAGACGGCTTTAGGAAAAAATAAAATCTGCAGGGGTTCCAGGTCACGAGACCGGCCAGTCCCCTCTGGGCATTCTACCTAACATAAATGAAATAGTTCTCTTTGTAGTTAGGGTTCTCACGGAGTCACTTGATGCTGATAGTCATACAGACTTCTGGCTTTTAATCCATCCATCATTGTTGGAACGTCATGGTGGTTTGAGTAGATGGTGGTGGCACAAGCCACCACCAAAAGGACACCGGAAAAGGAAACAGAAGAGAGAGTAGGGGTTAGTATAGATTTTAGAGCCACCATGAATAGTTATTATAATGAATTGGATATACAGAGTATCAGGATTTAAATTACAGTGAAGTTATGAGAAGGCCATGTTAAAATAATGTGTTTTCAGCAGTTTTTTTAAAGTGCTCCACTGTATTAGCCTGGTGAATTCCTATTGGCAGGCTATTCCAGATTTTAGGTGCATAACAGCAGAAGGCCGCCTCACCACTTCTTTTAAGTTTTGCTCTTGGAATTCTAAGGAGACACTCATTTGAGGATCTCAGGTTACGATTTGGAATATAAGGTGCCAGACATTCCGATATATAAAATGGGGCAAGATTATTTAAGGCTTTATAAACCATAAGCAGAATTTTAAAGTCAATCCTGAATGACACAGGTAACCAGTGTAGTGACATCAAAACTGGAGAAATGTGCTCGGATTTTCTTTTCCTGGTTAGGATTCTAGCAGCTGCATTCTGCACTAGTTGCAAACGATTTATGTCTTTTTTGGGTAGTCCTGAGAGGAGTGCGTTACAGTAATCTAGTCGACTGAAAACAAATGTGTGAACTAATTTCTCAGCATCTTTCAATGATATAAGAGGTCTAACGTTTGCTGTGTTTCTTAAGTGAAAAAATGCTGTCCTAGTGATCTGATTAATATGCGATTTAAAATTTAGATTACAGTCAACAGTTACCCCTAAGTTTTTTACCTCCGTCTTGACTTTTAATCCTAATGTATCCAGTTTATTTCTAATAGCCTCATTGTATACATTATTGCCAATCACTAAGATTTCGGGTTTCTCTTTATTTAATTTGAGAAAGTTACTATTCATCCATTCAGAAATACAAGTCAGACATTGTGTTAGTGAATCAAGAGAATCGGGGTCATCAGGTGCTATTGATAAATACAGCTGTGTGTTATCAGCATAGTTATCAGGCTCACGTTGTGCCCTGAGATAATCTGACCTAACAGAAGCATGTAGATTGAGAAGAGCAGCGGACCCAGGATAGAGCCTTGTGGAGCACCATATAAGATATCATGTGTCTTTGAGTTGTAATTACCACAACTAACAAAGAATTTTGTCTCTGCCAGGTAGGATTCAAACCAATTTAAAACACTGCCAGAGAGGCCCACCCATTGACTAAGGCGATTTCTAAGAATATTATGATCAATGGTGTCAGATGCGGCACTCAGATCTAAGAGGATGAGAACAGATAAATGGCCTCTGTCTGCATTTACCCGCAAGTCATTTACTACTTTAACAAGTGCAGTTTCTGTGCTGTGATTTGTTCTAAAACCTGACTGAAATTTATCAAGAATAGCATGTTTATTGAGGTGCTCATTTAACTGCATAATGACTGCCTTCTCCAGGATTTTACTTAAGAAAGGCAGGTTAGAGATGGGTCTAAAATTTTCAAGAGCCGAGGAGTCGAGATTATTTTTCTTAAGTAGGGGTTTAACTACAGCAGTCTTAAGACAGTCTGGGAAGACCCCTGTATCTAATGACTAATTTACTATGTCAATAACATTATCAATTAGCATGCCCGATACTTCTTTGAAAAAATTTGTTGGTATTGGGTCATGGACGCAGGTGGAGGGTTTCAGTTGAGATATTATTTTATGTAAATCAGGTAAATCTATCCTAGTGAAAGAGTTTAAATTGTTTATAATGGAATGCTGGGGTTTAGGAGGATCCTTAGTGTTAGGGAGATATACTATGTTATTTCTAATATCATTCATTTTTTGATTGAAAAACACTAGCAATAGCCTCACGGGTTTTACTGGAAGTACTTAGGAGGCATTCCTTTGAGTTACCTGGGTTTAGCAGACAATCAATCGTCGAGAATAAGACTCTGAGATTACTAGCATTGTTATTTATAATCTTAGAGAAATAACAGTGCCTCTCAAGACGGACTGTGTTATTGTATTCTGTTATTTTAACTTTTAATATTTCATAGTGGATAGTTAGTTTAGTTTTCCTCCATTTACGCTCAGCTCTACGGCATGTTCTCTTTAAATCAGACACTCTTTGGGTCTTCCATGGTATAACAATGCTAGAAGATTTTATAACTGTATTTTCAGGTGCAACTATGTCAACAGCATCTCTCACTTTACTATTAAATCTTTCCACCTTACTATTTACATTATCCTCGCTATTATAGTTGGTACTATAAATGGACTGATTGCTTAGAATGTTTGTAAGTTTTAAAGCTGCTGATGAGTCAAAGAAGCGTTTAACAATATGCTTCTCATGAGTGTTTTCTATCAATATTTCTATATTAAATAGTAGAAGAAAATGGTCTGATAGACCCGTATCAATGACCTGCTTTATATCAACTTTTAGTCCTTTAGTAATTACTAAGTCTAACGTATGACCTGCTTTATGTGTAGACTGATTAACGAGCTGTCTCAAATCAAGAGTCCAGGAGGTTCATAAATTCTTTTACTTTTTGGTCACACTGATTATCTATATGAAAATTAAAGTCGCCGACTATTAAGAGTGTGTCATAGTTCGAAATTAAAATTGACATTAAGTCAGAGAATTCCTCAAAAAAGATGTGTTGAATTTAGGAGGTCTATACACGGATAATACTAGAACGTGAGAATCTCCATAGATAACAACGGCAAGATACTCAAAGGACTTGAATTTACCAAAACTGACATCTTTACATTTTAACTGGCTTGAGTAAATATTTGCCAAGCCGCCGCCTCTCTTTCCTTGGCAATCCACACGAGTAAAACTGTAATCCGGAGTGCGCAGATTCGATTAAAACCGTTGCGCCATCTGAGCTAAGCCATGTTTCACTTAGTGCAATAAAATCTATTTTTCTATCACTAATAAGATCGTTGATAAAAAACGTCTTGTTAGTTAAAGCTCTAACATTTAATAGTGCCATATTTAATGTTTCAAAGGGCCAGAGATGAATACTATGTGCGTTATTGATATTTGGAACAGGAACTAAGTTATTTTTATTAGCGCCGCTCTGTGTGTATTTTTTGTTTAATCTATAGTCTGTTTTTATAGTTTTAATACATTGTTCAACTAAAGTAGTAATTTTAATTAAATTATTGGTGTTTATGCCGTATTGCATAGATTTTCTACGTGCATTGAGATTGGTTATTACAGTATTAATGTTGTGCACTTTTACGGAAGATTTTATTAAACAATTATCATGTCCTAGCACAGCAGTAGCATTTCGGAAGGGGTTAAGAGTAGAGATAGATAGTCAAGATAAATGAATTACCTTAGATATGGTTTCGGAGAGGCCTCGGGCGCCAAAACTGTTTGGATGCAGGCCATCTCTCTTGAAGAAAAGCGACCTTTCCCAAAAGAGGTCCCAGTTGTTGATGAATCCGATGTCTTGATTCTTGCATTAGCCCTGCATCCAGTTGTTTAATCCTAGCAGACGACTGTAGTACTCGTTTGATCGTCTGACAAGATGTAGTGGACCCGAAATGAAGATCTTTGCCGATTGGGTCCTCTCCTTCGTGTCTTTAATTAATGCTGCGAAGTCAGCCTTGAGGATTTCCGATTGTCGGTGCCTTATATTGTTTATGCCGTCATGCAAAACAATTGCTCCAGCTGCCCTCTTCTTGTGCTTCTCGTAGATTGCCGGCGCACGTCTCATCACATCTCGGACACGAGCACCGGGAAAACAAAAAACAAATGATTTTTGATTAGGGCATGCGATATTGAGGTTTCTAACAATACAATCACCTACCACTATTACATCACCAGGGTCTGAAGGCGAACTGGGGACGAGGAGAGGGTCGAACCGGTTCTGAGTCAAGATGCTCGCCTGTGCCGATGGAGGTGTTCTGACTATGAACCCCCACCTGCATAGCTGAAATACGCAGAGATCATCATCGGTGTCGCTCCTACGAGGCGCGGGGGTGAAGTTCACTTGAGTGGCACAACGCGGGGTTGTTGTTACGCCAATTACAGATGGTAAGGTATCTTCGTCTGGACAGGAGTTTCTGAATCTGTTTGTTGAGTGCCTGGAGTTCTTCTACAACCACGGCAACGCGATTCATCTCACTGTCGGCCATTGTCTGCTTCTGCTTCCGCTTCCGCCTCGTGCCCTAGGAAGAATGACAGAGAGAGATTGGTTAGCCAAATCACAACCACTGCCACCACCACGGTCAGACGGTGGCACTGACCAGAAAGCATGAGACAGAGTTGGAGGTAGCAGAGTTAAAGATGCTAAGATTTGCACTGGGTGTGATGAGGATGGACAGGATTAGAAATGAGTACATTAGAGGGTCAGCTCAAGTTGGATGGTTGGGAGACAAAGTCAGAGAGGCGAGATTGCGTTGGTTTAGACATGTGCAGAGGAGAGATGCTGGGTATATTGGGACAAGAATGCTAAGGATAGAGCTGCCAGGGAAGAGGAAAAGAGGAATGTTTATGGATGTGGTGAGAGAGGACATGCAGGTGATGAGTGTAACAGAACAAGATGCAGAGGACAGAAAGATATGGAGGAAGATGATCTGCTGTGGCAACCCCTAACGGGAGTAGCCAAAAGAAGAAGAAGAAAGTACAACTTTCAATGACCATTTATCCACATTAATAAGATCTGTGTTTGTGTGTGTGTCTGCTCACCTTGCAGTGGACTGGTTGCCTGTCCAGGGACTGTTCCTGTCTTGTGCCACCAGGTAGGTTCCAGCTACCCTGCAACTCTGCTCTAGATTAGTGGGTATGGAAGATGGATGGATGAATGTTAGGAGGCTTTTTTTAAGACAAGTCATGCCACAGCAATCCAATAGGACTTAGATATAGGTTAGATATTGAGGTGCCTATTCCAAAACTATCTGCCTATTCTCTCTGAAACATTCTGTCATGTGTTTCTTTGAATATTTTGGATTATTGTCCTGTTGCAATATCTGTTTTTGATCAGCATCAGCTTTGTGGCAGATGGTCTTTGATTTTTTTTTTACATGCCCTCTAATTAACGGAGACATTTATGGTTGCCTCAATGACAGCAAGCTGTCCAGGCCACCCAAAGCAACAAAGCAGTCCAATACCAAAAGGCTTTCATCATCATTCTTTACAGATATTGGGCAGTTCTTCTGTTCAATTGCATTCAAATCGTACTAATCAAGTTTCATCTCCTGATTGGATTTTTTGTGAACCTCCACCTTTGTTTTATTCATCTCCTGACTTCTTCACCTGGACGCCGGTGTTCACCTGTATCAGTGAGTTGAATGTCCCTCGGAGACGCAAACGTACTCGCCGCCGTTGTGGGAAAAGAGCCGGAATTGCTGTTAAACAACGCCGACTCAAGTCCCAGAGCTTTGAGTCCCGATGCCTGCGAGTCGTTTATGACCCATCTTCTCCTGCTCAGGACTCCATCACTGGTTCATGGGCGCTGGACACCGGGTTTAATTTCTCCATTTCAAGACAGCATCGCTTTTCCTCGGTCTGCAATCGAGTAGTAAACACTGCTAATCTTCACACGCTCACCCGTGCTCTACTACTTCTATCAAGGCTGTTCTCTTGAACGTGAGATCAGTGTCTAATAAAACTTTTATTCTATGTAACTTTATTACCTCAAATAATCTGGATTTCTTTTTCATCACTGAGACTTGGATTTTAAATGGTGACTCTTCTTGTTTTACTGACATGGTTCCGTCAGGTTATTCATTTTTAAACTCTCCTCGTCTGACTCGTCGTGGTGGGGGGGAATTGCCACTGTTTTTAAAAGTATGTTCTTGTGTCGGAGCCTTACTAGGGGTCCGTTTAGCAGCTTTGAACTTCCAACTTTTCGACGTGTGCAGCTCCCCTTCTCTTCTGTTTGCCGTGGTTTATAGACCTCCTGTAATTAATGATAATTTCATTTCTGAATTCTCTGATCTCCTGGCTGATATCACCCTCTCCCATGACAAAGTATTTATTGTTGGTGATTTGAACATTCACGTTTTTTGTCAATCGAAACCTTTGGTCAATGACTTTTTATCACTATTGAACTCATTTAATTTTATACAGCATATTAATACGCCAACTCACTCTCTCGGTCACACCCTTGATCTCATTCTTACTCGTGATATTTCAGTGAATAATATTGACTTATGTGATGTTTCTTTCACTGATCACTTTTCTATAATGACGGATCTGAATATTACTGTTGATGTCCCGACTAATAGCTGTCCCCCACGCTGCTCACGCTTTTTAAATTCTTCTGTTATATCTGATTTTAAAACCATTTTCTCTAGTCTTTATGTGCATGACCAAAATAACGGTATTGATGATTCTGTCGTAAAATTTATTTCTTCCTGTAAAACGGTTTTAGACTCAATTGCTCCGCCCAAGATACACAGTAATAAGGGTAGACCTGCTTCCTGACTAAATGAAAATACGCGATCACTGCGCCACGCCTGTCGAACTGCTGAACAGCGTTGGAAAAAAGATGGACTGATTGTCTCTAAACAGATTTTTAGGACTTCTGTTCTCAATTTCCAAGCTGAAGTTAAGAAATCGAAACAAGACTTCTTGCCAATTTAGTATCCCGTCATTCAAACAATCCTAGGGTCTTATTTAATTCAATTAATGTGGCCATTCACCCTCACTCTGCGATGAGATTAAATAGCATTGTTCATTCATGTGACCAGTTTCTATCATTCTTTGTCAGCAAAATCGATACTATCCGCTGTGGCATTGTTCAAATGAGCTATGAACTTTCTACTGTTAATCATGACATTGTCTTAGAATCCTTTGATCTAGTCTCACTTTCACAGCTAAAAAGAACTATTGACACCCTTAAACCAGCTTCCAGCCCTCTCAATATTGTTCCACCACGTCTCTTAGTGGAAGCCTTTGATGTGCTGGGCCCATCCTTACTAGCCATTATAAATGATTCTATTAGTTCAGGGGTTGTGCCCTCATTTTTTAAACATGCTGCAGTCCGTCCCCATCTAAAAAAGGCAGAATTAGATCCTGGAGTTTTAGCCAATTTTCGTCCAATTTCCCAACTGCCGTTTCTGGCTAAAATTCTAGAAAGAATTATTTATAATCAATTGGTCGATCACCTTAACTCCAATAATTTATTTGAGATCTACCAATCTGGCTTTAGGCGTTATTATAGAGTTGAAACGGCACTCCTGAAAGTGTTCAACGGCATCTCTCTTATTACTGACTCAGGTGATGCAGCGGACTGCTCCTCCTTGACCTGTCCACTGCCTTTGACACCATTGACCATGAAATATTGCTGATGCGGCTTGAACATCTTATTGGGCTTAAAGGGGCTGCTCTTAACTGGTTCAGGTCATATCTAACTGGTAGACACTTTTCAGTGACTTTTAATTCCTCTTTTTCATCCACTGCTCCTCTTAAATATGGTGTTCCTCAGGGATCCATTTTGGGTCCTATTTTATTCTCTATATACCTTCACCCTATTGGAGCGATTTTTAGGAAATTTAACATTTCTTTTCACTGCTATGCTGATGATACTCAGGTTTATATTCCTGTCTGCAACTCTGCAACAAATCAACTCCACAACTGTCTATCTGAACTGAGATCCTGGATGGCTAATAATTTTCTTGATCTGAATCAAAATAAAATGGAGGTGCTTATAGTGGGTCCTTCAGCTAAAGCCCAAATTGGTCTTGGACTTCTTGGCTCTTTCTCTGTCTTTTCCAAACCTCAAGTCCGCAGTCTTGGTATTACCTTTGATAGTAACCTCTCTTTTGAGAAACAAGTAAATTCTGTAGTCAAGAGTTGCTTTTTCCAACTTCGTCTATTAGGTAAGATAAAGCCTTTTTTATCTTCTAGGGATCTTGAGAAAGCTACTCATGCTTTTATTTTTTCTCGCCTTGATTACTGCAACTCTCTGTATTCTGGGATTAACAAATCTCTGATACACAGGTTACAGTTGGTCCAAAATGCTGCCGCTCTCTTTCTGGTTTGGGCAAGAAAGTATGACTCTGTTTCTCCTATTTTAGCTTCTTTACACTGGCTGCCTGTCAGTTTTCGAATTGATTTTAAAATCTTACTGCTAATTTTTAAATCTTTACATGGGCTTGCTCCTGCCTATTTATCTGAACTGTGTGTTTTATACCAGCCATCCAGAGTGCTTAGATCTTCTAATCAGTTGTCTCTTGTTGTCCCTCGTACCAAGTGTAAAACCAAGAGAGACAGGGCTTTTGCAGCTGCTGCTCCTCACCTGTGGAACTCTTTACCTCATCATATAAAGGAGTCGTCTACAATTGAACTGTTCAAAACAAGATTAAAAACTCATTTCTATTCACTTGCATTCCGTGACCTTCAGTAATACTGATTGATTTCCTCTTTGTGATTATATAACATTACTTCTAGTTATTATGTATCTCATTTTATATTCATATATTTTATTTCTATTTATGTTTTTATGTTAATTGTTTTGTTTTTCTTTTCTATTCTATTATTGTAAAGCACTTTGGCCACAGCATTACTATATTGTTTTAAATGTGCTATACAGTAATCCCTCGCTATATCGCGCTTCACCTTTTGTGGCTTCACTCCATCGCGGATTTTATATGTAAGCATATTTAAATATACATCGCGGATTTTTCGCTGCTTCGCGGGTTTCTGCGGACAATGGGTCTTTTAATTTCTGGTACATGCTTCCTCAGTTGGTTTGCCCAGTTGATTTCATACAAGGGACGCTATTGGCAGATGGCTGAGAAGCTACCCAGCTTACTTTTCTCTTTCTCTTGCGCTGACTTTCTGTGATCCTGACGTAGGGGGATTGAGCAGGGGGGCTGTTCGCACACCTAGACGATACGGACGCTCGTCTAAAAATGCTGAAAGATTATCTTCACGTTGCTATCTTTTGTGCAGCTGCACGGTGCTTCGCATACTTAAAAGCTCGAAGGGCACGTATTGATTTTTGCTTGAAAAACAAACTCTGTCTCTCTCTCTCTCTCTCTCTTTGTCTGCTCCTGACGGAGGGGGTGTGAGCTGCCGCCTTCAACAGCTTTGTGCCGCGGTGCTTCGCATATTTAAGCCAAACAGCCCTATTGATTTTTTGCCAGAGATTGTTTTCTCTATCTATGTGACATTCTGTGCTCCTGACACGCACTCCTTTGAAAAGGAAGATATGTTTGCATTCTTTTAATTGTGAGACGGAACTGTCATCTCTGTCTTGTCATGGAGCACAGTTTAAACTTTTGAAAAAGAGACAAATGTTTGTTTGCAGTGTTTGAATAAAGTTCCTGTCTCTCTACAACCTCCTGTGTTTCTGCGCAAATCTGTGACCCAAGCATGACAATATAAAAATAACCATATAAACATATGGTTTCTACTTCGCGGATTTTTTTATTTCGCGGGTGGCTCTGGAACGCAACCCCCGCGATGGAGGAGGGATTACTGTATACACTAAATAAATTGACATTGACATTGACATTATGTAATATCATCTACTGTTGAATTCTGCTCTGTACTCATAATATTTCTGTTGCACTATTGTATTGTATTGAGGATTTGTTCTGTTCTGTATATTGTATTGTATTGACCCCCTTTTTTTGACACCCACTGCACGCTCAGCCTACCTGGAAAAGGGTCTCTCTTTGAACTGCCTTTCCCAACGTTTCTTCCATTTTTTTCCCCTACAAGGGTTTTTTTTGGGAGTTTTTCTTTGTCTTCTTAGAGAGTCAAGGCTGGGGGGCTGTCAAAAGGCAGGGCCTGTTAAAGCACATTTGTAGCACTCCTTGCGTGATTTTGGGGTATACAAAAATAAATTGTATTGTATTGCATTGTAAAATAATCCGTACATCATGTCATTATTCCAGAGCATATTTTTCCAGAAATATTGTTTAACAAGCAGATGATCAAGTTCAGTCATAACTTACTCAAATTTTTAAATCAGGTGCTTCATTCTTCTTGATGTCCCATGTTTACTCAGGCTATTTCTAAGAGATGACTTATGTACTGTACCTTGACTTTCGCTAGGCAAGAGATACCTTTAGATAGTTTTAAGTTAACTCGGGATCCTTAGTACTAGGGTGTTGTACCGTGTCAACCATTGTGAATGTAGAGAAAAGTCAAGCAAAATGACACCTTTTATTGGCTAACTAAAAAGATTACAATATGCAAGTTTTCGAGGCAACTCAGGTTACATCTTGCCTGAAGAATGGGCCTGAGTTGTCTTGAAAGCTTGCATATTGTAATCTTTTTAGTTAGTCAATAAAAGGTGTAATTTTACTTGGGATCCTTATAAATTCCTTAAGCATCTTTCTGTGCTGATTTTGAGTTTCATCCTTTTGTAAATAATCCATAGCACAGTACAATGATTAACATTAAATATGTTTTAAAATTGCTTTGTGCCCCATTATAAATACAAAGTCACCAACAGCTACTGTAGTAGCTGTTGTGGCAGACGGCTGGGGATCCTGCCCAGCCTGGATACCTAGAAGGACTGGCAAAGGGACAATACCTATCCTGGACCATGAGAGGGCAGCTGCCCTGGTCTGTATTGGAGCCATGGGATCAGAGCTTAGAAGCTCAACCCTTTTGGGGCCTGTGTCCACCGCCAGGGGGTGCCTGAAGGATTATGGAGCCCTGGACTGCAGCACTTCCACCAGAACTGGAAATGCTGCTGGATGAAATTCCAAGTATGCCCGAAGTGCACTGGTTGCTCATGCGGCACTTCCGCCACACCAGGAAGTGCCGCTGGATGATTATGGTGAAGCACCTGGAGCACATCCGGGGCATTATAAAAGGGTCCACCTCACTCCATTAGAAGAGCCAGAGTCGGGAGGCAGAGGGCGGAACTTGAGACTGGTGGAGTGAGGGCAGCAGTAAAGGGAGGAGTAAAGGAAAGAAGAGACTGAATTTGGCTGGAAGGACATTGTGAGGTGCTGTTAACGAGGGAAAAAATAAACATGTGTGTTTTGGACAGCTGGTGTCGTGTCTTTCTGTGTACGGGGGTTGTCTGGCTGTCTTATCACACTGTATTAATATTGGCATAATGTTTTGCATCAGCATAGTGGCATAGTGGTTAGGATTACTACCCTGTAGATCCAGGACTCACAACCTTAGTAGAGTACACACATTCTCTCTGCATCTGCATGAGCTTTCTTGGACCCCTGGTTTACCTCCCAAATTCTGAAGATGTGTATGTTAGGTTATTTAGTGTCTTTTACTCTTGATCTTGTGGGAGTGGGAGTGTCCTGTGGTGAACCATTCCACCATTCCAAAGCAAACTTCTGTTTGACCCTGCCAAGATAGGCTCTAGACTCCAGTGACCACAGATTGTAAAGTAAGTGATGAAAATGGACACAGAAGTTTTACATTCCTTATTGTTAGGAAGTAACCCTGGTGAAAAGCCCCAAATCTTTGTAAATAAACAAACACTGTTTATTTTAGTTAAAGAGAATTTTTTAGGAACAATAATGACTTAAATTATCAACAGCAGGTAAATTACCAGCATTAATCGGTTAACAAAATCAAATTAATGACCAGTGACAAATTAAGGAGATGTGTAGCATGCAATCAGTGTTATCAACCGAGCAGACATTACACACATACTGTACATTTAGTTTTAGTTTCAGGTTATTAGTACTTGTGTCTCAGTGTGGGCAGTGCCTTGTCACAAAGTTTCATCAACAGAAAATGCAATTATCTTAATATGTTTAGAATGCCACAGCATTGCAGAGTTTTTAACAGGGAATTGTGATGTGCTGTGCTTGGGAGCTCATCAGCACTGTTAATTCTAAAGTAGGCCATCAGTTTATTTTAAAAAGAGTAATGTACCAAATCTGCTCTATTGGCATTGGATCTGTGCGTAGAAGACTTTCTTTGTCTAACATTGCTGTGTTTAACATACAGCTGCTCAGGAGATAAGCTCTAGAACTATCTGATTCATTGCAGACTGCAATTTCGATATGTCACGCAAAGATGAAAAAAAACCTGAAGGAGTTTGCATCTGTAAGTGAGATGACAACATCTGTTATGTTTACTTTACAGATCTTACCCTATTCTTTATTACTTTTTACCATGAGTAATTGTAACATCTACATTTATATTCCTGCATGTAAGTGTATAAAAATTGTATTATTTGTTCATAGCTTTCTTCTTTTTTCCCCATGCTTGCTTCTTAATCTAATTCAAAACGTTGACTTTCAACTATTTATTCATGTTTGATATTAGTTAGTATCCTGGGTTTGCATGTTCTCCCCTTACATATGTGGACTGAGTGTGTGTAACGTCAGATATTGTTTTATAGCCAAATATTCAAAGTGTGTCATTAAGCACTCTCAATTGCCAAAATCTGTTTATTCCTACATGTGTTGTTAAGTGACATCCTTCTACTTTAGGCTCACAGGGAGCTCTCCAGGTTTTGCATATTGCTTATTAAGTGAATGACCCGAAATGTTGCTATGACAGATGTTCAGTATTTGATGTATATTGTATGCTTGTATAAATGCAGTATATACATGGAAACATTTTCATTTCTACTTCTGTTATTATAGTTATTAACGCTGTTCAAGCAGTGACTTCAATAGTATTTTAAAAACTAAACAAAGTAAGAATTCACTGAAAAAACACTCAAAGTTTTAAAATGAGTAGATGACATATACTGTAGCCTGAATTACAAGGTATCAAAAATAAATATCAAATGAGACTATATATGTGCAATGATCTTACTGCTCACAAAGGAACTTTTAATAATAAAAAAGAAAGCATGTTTGAAATTAAATAGCCATTTGCTTAAAGTAAGAAATGGCTTCAAAACACACTTGCTATTTGATGCTTGCATTGTCTGATTATGCTGGAAGTACTGAAAGTCATAGACAATAAAATTGTGTGGATTAAGCTGACAGGTACAACATGAATGATATATACTTTGACAACTATAGAGAAAACTGTGTTTTACACTTGCAAACTATGTCCATGTGGACATTTTTGGTGTAACAAAAACTAAAAGTTAATTGCTGAAAACCCATAACTAAATATAAAAAAAACTAAAGCTACAATGACAAACTAAAATTAGAAAATGGCAAAAAACTAAAACAATAAATACTAAAAAAAAGAATGAATAAATAAATAAAAACTAACACTAGAAAATCGTAACAAAAAAATAAAAACTAAAACTAAATTTAAGCTAAAAAATAAAGTCAGAAACTAATACAAACTAAAACTAGAAAATATCAATATTACATAAATACATCATAAACAATTAGTCCACAAAATTGTCTTAATATTCCTGTAAATTCCTTGGTAAATTAGTCCCTTTAAAGTTCTTCGTGGTTTGTTTGAGCAAAACTAACCAGTTGGAAAAAATGACAATTTTATTCTCCAGGACATTAATGTGCATTATTTTGTTTTAAATATAAGAATGTGGATAACGATAGATTATGTTTAAAATGTTTATACTGTAAGTGCCATACAACTGTTCACCTGCATTATTCCCATACAATGAAAGGTGGTTCTTACCTTGAAATGATTAAAAATTGTTTTTAACTAGCTTTCTTAGGGGACTGAGTTAGAGATCACAAACCAATGGATGGCCAGGTTCTATAATCGATGGACTAAAAGCAAAGTGGAAGTGGTAGAGCTTTGCAAAAGTCATGTCCGTTTTCAATTAATCTGAGTAGAAATCAACCAAACACTATTTGTTTTCACAGTGGGGAGCATTCTACTTCTTAACACCAGTACATAGTACCTGGGGAAAAAAAATCCTGGCAATTTGTTTTATTGTGGAATGGTCCTAGTTTCTTTTGTAGAGCTGAATACAGTGTCTCAAATCCTCACTATAACCCTTGTATGTTTACAGTTATAAGTCTGTCACAAATTGAAACATGTATTATTATTATTCATGTATTACTGGCAACTTAAGATTCCTGATGTGTCTAAAACAGTAGCAAATACATTAGAGTGACATTAATATCAAGAACAACCTGGATGGATATCAACTGTTCTTGCTAGGAGTCTAGGTATTCAATATGACTAGATAAACAGGTGGCTCTTCATCTATGTAAGCTGATTGGTCTTTGTATGGATGGAATCATAGAGAGATTCTTAGTTTCTCTATTACCCTGAATTTATGTTTATCTTGTGCTTTATTGATGCACTTCTTGGGCCAATGTAGCATTGTAGTTTATGTCCACTCTTTGACCAATCCTGTTTAGACATGACTTGTGTCTTTGATACTTCCACCATCTCAGCTTTTTAATGTTACCTTTGGGCTAAGTCAAGTTTTTTTTTGTCCTTGCATATTCATACCTTATGTGTTGAGGTTTCTGGTTTTTAGTTTATACTAGCTCTGATCTGATATTCTCTGAGTAGAACAGGTTTCTTTTAAGATCTATTACTGCTTAATAGGATCTTATGTTTCCCTGAGTAAAGCAGGTTTTCAGAAATCATTAATATTACAGTAAATCTCGCTATCCATAGATTCTGTTCCTGCAGATTCACTTATCCACATTTATAAAAGTATAACCAATTTTGCAACACCCATTTTTTACTTGTGCCTAATCATGGCCATACACAGTACAAAAAAATTCCAAGAGAACTATTGCATATGACCAACACGTGAGGTTGAGCAATGACAGGTCTGTGATGCCACTAGATATCCAGGGTTGCATACACGCTACACTGAATGAATTAACATATGCTTACCTGGTGCTGAGAGGTGTGGGTAAGGCATTGAAAACCATTCATTGATGTGGAATGGGGCTTGCAATTGTTCCACACAAACAAAGTTATAAGCTCATACTGATGCCCTGTGCACACACAGCCCATCACTACTGCTGATTGGATGGTTTAGTGAGATCCTCAGATCTGTTCTGCTACAATCACAGCCTCCAGTGAAGCTCCAAGAATACAATCACACTTGACTATAGAGTAAGTAAAAATTGTATCAATTGTAACAAGGTTTCTATAGGTATATCTTCAGAAGGATCATTACTAAGCATTGAAGGGTGAGAGTGGAGGGCCAGCATGTTTGTCTCACCTCATTACCTCCACTGTAGTTTCTCCCCATAGTTGGAGTCCTAGCCCCATTTTTCTCAAATGATCAATGCTTCATTATCCACAGTTTCTAATGGGTTTTTCAGGGACATAACCTCCGTGGATAACTGGAATTGACTATATGTAAATAAGAAAGCATCCTCATGTCACAGATAAACTCAGATTACAAAATTCAGCAGTACAGCCCAGAAAAGTTCCTTGGTACAAATTTTTTTTTCTCTGGAAATTGAAAAAAAATATCAAATTTCCCACTTTACGTGCAGTATTCCAGCACATAAAAATCAAATTTCTATTTTATAAATGTTCATGCATAGGTGCCTTACTGGTATGTACAGATACTACTCCCAGTCCATCCATCCATTTTCCAACCCGCTGAATCCAAACACGGGGTCACGGGGGTCTGCTGGAGCCAATCCAAGCTAACACAGGGCACAAGGCAGGAACCAATCCCGGGCAGGGTGCCAACCCACCACAGTACTACTCCCAGTGAGTTATAAAAAGGAATGTAAAACAATAAAAGCATAACTTCCTAATTTCCAGACAAATGCTATAAAAAATGTATTCCATATTTATAATGTAAAGTGGAAATGCTTTGACACATACTGTATGGATTAAGTAAGGAGAGTTTTAACAGTTTGATATGACATACCAGTAACTATATACGTTTTGCCACTCTAATATAATTTACAGTTATTCAATCCATTACATAATTCTTTTATTTGGCTGAGCTAATTCAACATTTTATTTCCACAGAAACCAATAACATTAGTAAGATGTATTTCTGGATAAATGAAAGCCTGACCTGGAGTAGAGCTCAGAACTACTGTCGCGTGAACTACACAGACCTGGTCAGTATAAAAAATGAAACTGAAAATCAGGAGATAATGAAGAACGCTAAGAGTTTCCCCTTTTGGATCGGTTTATTTAATAACCCATGGAAATGGTCTGATGGTGGGAATTCAACATTTCAAAACTGGAGAGATGGTCAGCCAGATAATTGGTATCTAAGTGAAAAGTGTGCAGCATTTTCACAGGCAAATTGGAATGATGATCAATGTAGTTATCAGACCTACTTTTTGTGCTACAATAGTAAGTCTTCTATATTACTGTACTGTATGTGACCTAGATGAGTATCTCTTAAATCAGATTCCAAGCTGCCCAAGAGTTGTAAGAATAATTGAAAAACCTATAAAATGATCTATTTCTAAAATCAAAATGCTCATTCATGAGCCCTTTACAATATGCTTTACAAGCTACTTGATATTACTGTAAATATTTGAATCTGTACACAATGTTTTTCAGAGTCCTGCACTCCAATCTCCTGCACCAACACATACATCTTTGTGTCATATTTATTGTCTTGGGATGATGCTCAGAAGTACTGCAGAGCACACTACACAGACTTGGTGACTATTAAGAACCAAACAATGAATGACCAACTGCTAATAAAGACACAAGCGAAATACTCTTGGATTGGACTCCGCCATGAAAATGACAACTGGCACTGGTCCAATGGAGAGCCTCTGGCCTACACAAACTGGAAACGGGAGTTTTTCTGTGCTGTGCTCCAGTCAGATAGCTCTTGGAATGACTCAGTATGTGGTGAAGAACATCCTTTCATGTGCTTTAAAGGCAAGTTCAATTAATTTCAAGTTAATTAATTTTTATAAAGCACACTTCCATTGACAATTTCAGCAAGCTGTAGACATTTGCCAAAAGAATACATCTAAAATAAGGCATAAAGCAACATGAAACAACACACAAAAATATGTTGCTAAGCACAAAAACACCATACAACGATATATTTACACAGAAACAGAAACATGTATATATTTATGTAAAAATCAATAAGTAAATATAGTCAATTCTCCTTATCCGTGGGGGACCAAAAAGGGGGAATGGAATCTGGAGGATGTGGCGGTCCTCTGCTCAACCCTTGAGGCTCATTCTACAGGTTCACCAACGGAAATCTCGTTACAAATTTTAATTCCTCTGTAGTCAAGTTCAATCATCTTCTAGTTGCTCTGCCAGAAGCTATGAGCTACCTTAGACGGGCTGATTTGAGGACCTCACTAAACCATCCAGGCGGTAGTACCAATGGGCGGTGTGTATAAACATCATGGTTTTAATCAGTGGAAGTTTATGTCCCACACTTACCATGAATTAATTGTTTATAGGGAACAATTGCAAAACCCATCACAAATAAACTTCAATGGCTTACCCATGCTTCTCAGCACCAGGTATACAAAGAATGATCTATTCAGTGTAGTGCACATGGAGCCCTGGACATCTAAAGGCATCACAGACATGTTATTGCTTAAACTCACATTTTGGTGCTGCATAATAGGCCCCTCAAAATATTTCATGTGCTGCACATGGCCATGGATAAGTGCAGCTGTCACAAAACGGGTTACACTTTTATAAAAGTGGAGAAGTGACTCCTTGGATTTACTTTATATGGAAAAGTTTTAAAATTTTAAGCCATTTCCAACATTCAATTGAGCATAGAAAAAGAGTATTCCAGGCTACACAAATTTGATCTCCCCTTAGAAAAATGCTCCACCCTGGTCATTTCATTAAGGATCTGGATTCAAGTGTGTCATTCTCCTGTTTTATTACACACAGATAACAACTGGGGACTGGTTCATCTCTTAAGCCAGTTTGCAGATTTGCTTGTAAAGCCAAGTACTAAACAGGGCTTTGCAGTCTTCTACACACTAGTTGAAGGAGGACCACCTTTAATACTTTAAATGAACCCCTATAATAACTTACAAGACTTTAATTTGACACATCAGAGACAGTTGAAGTATATTCAAAATTTAGGGTATTGGTGAGACTTCAATATTTTGCTGCTTAAATTATAGGAACATGTGGTAAAACAAGTTAGGGGTCTGTGGTAGTGTATTAGTTTTAATAAAAATGGTATGGCTGAGACCTGGTGGGTGTGGGTACAGCTGTGGGATGTTTAATGTGGAAATTGGCTGATTACGTATTCATGTGCAAATGAGATCAGCTCTGCCAGTTTCCTCATTGACACTCTGCACAAAGTTAAGCAAAGCACCTGTATCTATGGGGCATAGAATGGAGTCTGACAAGGACAGAGGGAGGATCATTAAAAAAGGATTTAGAATGAATGAAGAATAGATAAGAAATTGGAGTTAATCAAAAGACGCATTTGGAAAGAACTAAGAGGATAATTGGGAGAGCGAGCACTGGATGGGAAGCACCCCCAGTGAACGAAGGAACTGTGGTCCAGAGGTGTAGCATCAAGAGAGCAGGAGTGGCTGGGTGCCACTCAAACACAAGAAGTAGCAGAAACCAAAAAAAAAACCCAAGAGAAAGAAAATAAATGTAAAGAAACCTAAAACCCTAAAAATACTGACAGGGGAACTTTTTGTTAGCAATATACAGCAATAATATGTATTTAAGTTGTATAATTTTCAAAAAGTCAACTGACTATTGTAAAAAGGCACTATATACACGCCCGACCCAACACAGATTGGACACGGAGGCACACATATAAAATAAATAAACGTTTATTTTCTTCAGCTGGAGGGCACGTCTTCCCCGTGTCTCCCAGCCATTAAACACAGTCCCAAAAGACTGACTCACAAAAGCAAAGCACTCTTCCTCTGCACCACCACTCCTCACAGGCAACCTTGTCCTCCTCCACCCGACTCTGGCCGCTGAGTGGTGGTTTCTGGCTCCTTTTATTGGGCACACTAGTTTCTGGGTGTGGCGAAACTAGTGCACAGAAGTGTCCAGCAGCTCCTGCTGCAGCACCCCCTGGCGGCGCCTGCGGAACCCAACAGGGCTGCACAAAACTCCAACTCCCATGAAGCCCTGGGGGAGTCCAAGGCACCGCTGCAACCCAGGGAGGCTGCCATCTAGCGTTCAGGGGGAGATGTTGTGTTTCCCATGCTTGCTCCCCTGGTACATATGCTGCAGGGGCATCCCAGTCGAGCATGGGCCCCGGCCATCCGTCACACTATATAATTCTTTTTTCATTTCCAGAATATATTTTCATACACCAATTTCTATTTTCAGGTTATGTCATTGGTGTTACATGGTCTGATTGATGGTCAAAAAGTACATTAATCACTTTTATTTTAAAAGGCATACACTATTCACAATTAAACAGCCAGACTGTCATGTTTTTAATCCCTTAAGAAACCAGTAACATCAGTGAGAGGTACTCATGGATAAATCTCTACATGACATGGAAGGATGCCCAGCAGTACTGTCGTGTGAATTACACAGACCTGGTCAGTATAAGAGATGAAAGTGAAAATATGGAAATAATGAAGAAAGCACAAAGCAATCCCTTCTGGATCGGTCTGTTTAATGACCCATGGAAGTGGTCTGATGGTGGACAGTCGAAATTTAAAAAATGGAGCAATCAGGAGCCAAATAATTGGAGTCTTAATGAAGAATGTGTGGAGATTTGGCCAAATGGAACTTGGAATGATGCTGATTGCAGTTTGCAGAAGCCATTTATTTGCTCACAAAGTAAGTTAATCTTTTTTATTTTCATGTTTATTTTTATGTGATATATAAAGATGTGTATTACTTTTGCAGAAACAAAAAACATGAAAATATCTTCGAAAATGTTTAATACTTTTCATGACTGCTCCAGGCCATATACAAAGCAAAAAGTTTATAAAAATTGTTAAAGACCTTTTTTCCAGTCAGTTTGTACTTTACTATTAGAACATAGATTGTGAAAATGTCACATTTACAAAAAAACTGATTTACAGCAATATGACAACCTTTCTTTGGTTTATTTTGTTTATTTGGATCATAGACAGGTAGAGATCAACAATATTTTTTATGATTGTTTTGGAAATCAAAGTAGATGTTCTTGTGTAATCATTCTCCAAAATACCTGCCATAGAGTGGAGCAGTCTTCTATACAGTATATTGTATGATGGTGCTTATTTTGTATACCATATTGTACAAATAAAACCAATATTTTTTTTTCATTTGATTCATTCGGCCTTTTGTGTTGTCTGTAAATTAATGGCTTATCTAATGGAGTTCCTACAAACAAACTCAGGTCTTTTTCCTGTCCTGCACCCAAACCTTCCATGAACAAGCAATATAGAAAAAATAGTATATAAAAACAGAGTGTCTTAACAGGCTGGGATGCATATCTTCTTGTAGAAAGGCAATACAATAAATAAACTGATCTACAAGGACTAGCAAACACTAACTAATGCAGGAATCCTGTAAGAGATCCATCATCACCCCCATTAAAGGTGTGGATATATAAGCACCTTGAGGTCATATGCTGTCGTTTCCCAGATGTCCAGAGATGTGGGTGATACGTCATTAATTCAAGAGGCTGAGAGTTCAAGATGGATTGAATTGTGGAATAATAATAGCCGGTTATTTATGCTGAGGTTATCCCCCTTGAGGTCCGTACAGCTTTAGCTGCAATAATCCTAATAGCCTATTTTGTTGGTAAGTGATTGTAGGACTGGATACATCCAACAATATATAGTAGTAAAGGAAAAAGATAACTGAACTTATAATACAGAGAGCAGCAGTAGAGCAACAGGGGATCAGAAAGAAAAGGCAGGAGGACAGAGTCAGAAGCAGGGCACCACATGACAAACCACCTGGATTGGGACTCAGTTGCAGTGGGTGACACCTCACTACCACACTGGAACATTGTGAGATTTTTTACAGTGGCCGAAGTGCCAATCCTGCCACCAACCCCTAAGTTTTCCATGCAAGTTGGAGGACCTGCTTGCAGGGTTGTATGCAAATTGCAAATTAACGTCATACCCAGGACAGAGCAATTACAGGCTCTCAGGGGCCCAAAGGAGTAGAGTCACTTCTGGCGTTTACAGGATTCAAACTGGCAACCTTTCAATTGTTGGCACAGATCCCTATCCTCAGACCCACAACTCTGCCCGAGTCAGAACATATAAAGAAAAGTCCCAGGGACATTTAATGAACACAGGTGAAAATACAGGTTAAGTATAGGTCTGAAGATGCTTACATGGTGTAGCACAATCAATAAAACTGGTATACTGATGAATATCTGGAACATCTATCCATCCATCCATTTTCCAACCCGCTGAATCCGAACACAGGGTCACGGGGGTCTGCTGGAGCCAATCCCAGGGCACAAGGCAGGAAACAATCCCGGACAGGGTACCAACCCACCGCAGGACACACACAAACACACCCACACACCAAGCACACACTAGGGCCAATGTAGAATCTCCAATCCACCTAACCTGAATGTCTTTGGACTGTGGGAGGAAACTGGAGCACCCGGAGGAAACCCACGCAGACACAGAGAGAACATGCAAACTCCACGCAGGGAGGACCCGGGAAGCGAACCCAGGTCTCCTAACTGCGAGGCAGCAGTGCTACCCACTGTGCCACCGTGCCGCCTATCTGGAACATATTTCATTATTCTTAAAATTACTATATCAACACTATGATCATATTTTTATTAAGCGATTTAGTAAAAGAGAAGGGTAAAACAAAAGCAGACAGTTTAGTTAGACACCATACGATTTAACTCCAGAGGTTAATTGTATGTAAAAGTAAATAAATAAATACATTAGGAAGAGGGCAAGGATATGTGATAAGATGTGCATAAACCCTCCAATCCAGCACTTCCACATACAACACCACACACCCATTACCTTTCATGCAAAAAACATCTTAGTAAATCCAATCCACTCTCCCTAGCCTCAAAGAGATGTGAAAAATCCTACATAATTACTACCAAAAATTGAAAAAGCAAAAATCATAGAATACTGTGAAAAGATAAAACTAAAGGCTAAGAGAAATTATCTTGGGACCCAACCACACAGGAAGACAGCCTCATTGTCTGTAACCCCATCCCTCCATCCTCTTGCAAGCTACAACTTTAAACATAACAAGAGCCTACCATATATCACTACTGTATATCAATAAAAATATGAATACAACATATAAGAAATAATAAAACTGCTTCAAACATTCTTAATCTAAAAAACCACACAGAAACATAAAATGTATATTATGTTAGTTACTCAAAGTTTGTTACAGCACTTCTTGGACAGAAACAAAATGATAAATTGCCTCTAGAGCATAGGACTCATAACTGTGTTGTACTTCATAAGCTTTTATCGTCAAAGTAGCTGGGAAAATGCAGTTACTTTACAGGCCTGCAGTTTGCAACTCTTTAATTGAAGGTTCACACATTTTCCTTTATTTGCAATTACTGTGCTGAAATCTTGGAAAAACAGAGCAACGTAGATTCATTATGTAGAATTTTGGAGCAGCCCTCGGGACCAATGATCTCTCTGTGTAGAAAAGAAACTTCACTATTAAGGGAAACTGTTTAAAAAACTGAACTTCACCTGGAGAGTAGATGCTCACGTTACTCTCATTACTTCACTTTCTCCAGGCTGATCAAAATAAACTACTGTATACTTACCATAAGCAAGCAAGTATACATAATGTTTAAAGTTTAAATCTAACAAGAGAAATATAGAAAGCAGCATATTTACAGGATCTGATAGTTAACTGTGTCAGAGACAGAGAAGGGATCAAGGAATATGAGGACAGGTTGATGTATTGGTAGCTCTAGCCAGCCAAAATGTGCCAACAACAGTAGAGCCTTCTCAGTGGAGTGGTCCCACTTGAAGCTTAACTGGTTAGCATCAAAAATTACTTCTGTAGGAGGAAAGGTTCTGTAGGAGGAAAGGAGACACTTGTTAAGAATGTTTTGAATTAAAAGGAGAGGAAAGAGATTAGTCTGTAATTGCTTACTTGAGTGTGGGCTTTTTAAGAAGAGGGGGTATTAGGGCCAGCTTGAACAGAGTAGGAGAGGTGCCTGTGTTGAGTGATGTGTTTATTATATGTGTGATTGCAGAAAACAGTAAATTAGAGAAAGCTTGGTGGAGGTGTGAAGTGATGAAGGTCTAGAAAACATTTAGTGGTACAACTAGTGAAGGGTTTAGAAGCATAAGTGTTGGAGAGTGGAGAGAAGGTGAAGACAAATGATAGAATTTGTCATGGAAGAATGGAGTTGAATCCCTCTAGCACAGTTTCAAATGACTGCAGATTGATTTATGTAGGTGTTATTATTTTGACAGATACCTATGTATGCTTTGCATCTTTAGTAATACATTTTGTGTATTTTCTCAGGATATAACACTCAAATTTACAGTAAAAACTTGAAACTGGTAGGCATCAGTGTACATCTGCAAAAGTAAAACAGAGCTGGAAACACAATATTTCATTTTTAAGCCTTCTTTAGGATTATGTCAAATCTTTTTCTTTGTGCATGTACACATCTGCCACCAAATTAACTATGTGATTCAATGTGATCGTGTATGTATGTAACTCAGTACTTACACCAGCATTTCAAAATAGCTTACTCAAGTCATACTTTTTCTCTTAAAGGGTGCCTCATTTACAGTCAATGTGCCATGTAGCATCATCCCTTCCATTTTTCACTAAGAAAGCCTACCATTTTTTCTTTCATTTGCATTCATTGTCAGGTCTGCCATGTCTGTGAAAACCCTGTAAGTGAGCTACAGTCCACCCCTGCACTCTTCACTTGTAGATGGATCGCTCCATCCACATGTTCTCACTTCGCCATATCTTTTTCATGCTGGCTGTGTACTTCATGTTCCACACTATGTGGAAAACTTTTTTAAAGTCATATCCAGTGAGTTTCGAGTTGTTTCTTACTTAACTGAAATAACTGGAGCACCCCCAGTTTTAAAATTTGTTTTTTTATTTATCATGTGCAGTGGGCTCAGTAAAAAAAACAGAGAAAAATATCATCAATCATGTTTTCTGAATAGGCATGGGCATTTAAAGTGCAGCATCTTAAAAAAAGTAAAAAAAAGAACAGAAGCATGACATGTACACTGAATAAATAATTAAAGATTTAAAAAGAAAACAACCACCACTCTTTTAAGTTTTATCGCTCTACATCTCGTGGTACCTCTATGGTCAGCTTGAGTGCACAGTTTGAGAACAGCAGCTGTAGAGAGTTGCCCTCCAGGAAAGTGGTGAGATTTGAGAATTATGTGTGACCACAGTTGACCCAGCATTACTCTGACTGCTGTCTGTGGGAAAGCTAACTGAACAGGCTCAAGAAACTGGTAGTCCTATACATAGCATAATTTTATGTCAGGGATGCCTGGTGGTGCAGTGGTGAATACTGCTGCCTGACAGCTTAATTCACATTTTCAGACAAAATAACCAGTTTATCATAGTTGGCAGACACTTCTCTAGCCTTCATGACATGAAAATGACCATTGCTCTATTGTAATCCACTCAAAATTTTATCAGGCTTTCCATCCTTATTAACAACAATGCATTTCATCAAATTCATCAAAATTACCAAACATGTCCGTATTTAATTTAGAATGGTTCAGTCATCACTAATATTTAACCAGGACTCAATCTCTTAATTAAGGAAATATAAATGTCTTACTTTCTTAGGTGTTGAGGCCAAAATGACATTTCGAAAAATACTTTTTGTGTTTAAAATCTACTGCTACCTGTTGTAGTTTGTACTTCAATCAAATATACAGCTGGGAAGTTGAGCTCACAACCTTGAGGGATAGATAGATAGATAGATAGATAGATAGATAGATAGATAGATAGATAGATAGATAGATAGATAGATAGATAGATAGATAGATAGATAGATAGATAGATAGATAGATAGATAGATAGATAGATAGATAGATAGATAGATAGATAGATAGATAGATAGATAGATAGAGAGATAGATAGATAGATAGATAGATAGATAGATAGATAGATACTTTATTAATCCCAAGGGGAAATTCACATACTCCAGCAGCAGCATACTGATACAAAAAACAATATTAAATTAAAGAGTAATAAAAATGCAGGTAAAAACAGACAATAACTTTGAATAATGTTAACGTATTAAACCACCCCCTCTGGAATTGAAGAGTCGCATAGTTTGGGGGAGGAATGATCTCCTCAGTCTGTCAGTGGAGCAGGACAGTGACAGCAGTCTGTCGCTGAAGCTGCTCCTCTGTCTGGAGATAACACTGTTTAGTGGATGCAGTGGATTATCCATAATTGACAGGAGCTTGCTGAGCGCCCGTCGCTTTGCCATAAATGTCAAACAGTCCAGCTCCATGCCTACAATAGAGCCTGCTTTCCTCACCAGTTTGTCCAGGCGTGAGGCATCCTTCTTCTTAATGCTGCCTCCCCAGCACACCACTGTGTAGAAGAGGGCACTCGCCACAACCGTCTGATAGAACATCGGCAGCATCTTATTGCAGATGTTGAAGGACGCCAGTCTTCTAAGGAAGTATAGCTGGCTCTGTCCTCTCTTGCACAGAGAATCAGTATTGGCAGTCCAGTCCAATTTATCATCCAGCTGCACTCCCAGGTATTTATAGGTCTGCACCCTCTGCACACAGTCACCTCTGATGATCATGGGGTCCATGAGGGGCCTGGGCCTCCTAAAATCCACCACCATCTCCTTGGTTTTGCTGGTGTTCAGGTGTAGGTGGTTTGAGTCGCACCATTTAACAAAGTCTTTGATGAGGTTCCTATACTCCTCCTCCTGCCCACTCCTGATGCAGTCCATGGATGCAGTGGCTGCAGGCTTTTGGAACATGTTTTTCCATCATTTCAATTGACTTGCATTTTAAGATTCAGAACCACTAATTTTTTTTCTTTTTTTTAACCAGCAGCCAACATGTAATAAGTGAGCAAACAAATGACAAACTAAAGTGATCTGATTTGCACATGTATCCGTCATATAATTTCTGTTTAATAAAATATTTAGAAATAAAAAATCTGGTCTAAGTAATATATCATCAATTGTCCATCCAACATTTGGATAGTGTTCAAAGAAAAAAGAAAACAGTTTTGGAATAACTGAACTCAAAAGCCATAGAATTTAACAACAGCTTTAACTAACAGCAATGACTGACTTATAATTAAGAAACTGGATGCTGGAAAATGTTACAGATTGGTGCCGCCAGAGCAGTGATGGAGCTCTTCACTAGTTCTGCTGGGTATAGGGTCCAAATAAACAGGTACTAGGTTTCATTCAGAAATTAAAATTTAGAAACGAAAGTGCTAGAAAGCAACAAATAAGAAGAAAAATGCTGGAAATTTTGCTTCGTTCCTAGAACAAAGGGATTCACTTTTTGGTTCAATCTCATAAAATATCTTTATTCAGGGGTGTAAGGAAAAAGCACTTAATATTGGAAAGTTCTGGACTTCAGAATGAATGATAAGGGGAATAATGGTTTATTATAGAGCACACCTTCAGCTTTAGTGGTCCATCAGCTCATTGCTTGGTGTGTTTGTGTACAAATGAATTAGCTTTTTCAGTGGTAGAATTGTAGTTAGGTGATTATATCATTCATTTTGTTTTTTGTAAATATGGCATTCATAACAGTCACAGACATTTTTGTGTGCTACTGATTTGGTAAAGTAGCCTAATTAATTTAAATTGTTTATGTGGGTAATACTGGCCCACTTTGAACTTAAATTGAGATATTGTACTACTACTGTGATTGGCAAACAAGAATAAAAAGTTATTTGCACCACTCTGACTTAAACATGGTGCCACAGGTATGAATCAAATAGAGTATATCACAAATGTTGACCTGCCATAATGATAACATGTCCCAGAAGTAAATTATGGTTTACCTTGCATTTTTAACAGTTTTATCAGAATTCTGAAAAACAATTGTGTTCACACAACATCAGAGTTATGCGACTACTAAATTATAACGTAACAGAGACAATAAAACAAGCAACTCCTTAATTAACTAGAAGCACATACACATAAAATTAAAGAACATTATTTATAAGACAGCCAAACATTATGTGCTGCTGCTGTTTTAATGTAGGTGTTCAATCTCAAGGTACATTTCTGTTTCAGTACTAAACATCTTGTGTAATACTGAAAAATGACCTTTTCAAAAATATAGCTGTAAGCAAGATTTATTCATATTGGTTTTTTTTTTTCTGTCAAGACAAAAGTCTAAAATTCCAAAGAGAATATGATGTAAAAATCTGGAAAATCCTCATTATAGAAACGCATGTTTACAAACACATGAATAAATTTGCCAATTTGACAACAATATTTTATGTTACAATCACAATAAATTTTCATTCTTTTTTAGGTTTGGAGGAAAAGAGGACAAAGATGAGAGTCCGTATAGATGTACAGAGTGGTCTAAATCCTGAGGATCCAATAATCAGTGATGCCATCCTGAATCAGGTTTGGAGCCCTGTGTTTGACTTAACAATGTGTAAAAAGATTTAAATTATACCTAGGCTGGCCTTCACTTTTTGTATTTGTGATTCAACATGCGTAATGTATGAATTAAAAGAACCTATTTATACTGTAATTCTTTACCTCAGATTCTCTGCTCTGAATAATTGAAAGAAAACTTTAATGAAACGAGTATGCTAATGTACTTCTGCCACACAGCTACAGGAAACCATTTAGAACATAGCTGGTCAGTGTGCTGAGTTTACAAAGTCTTTCCATGTCTAATTGTTTTTTTCTAGTCATTTTGCCTGTTTTCTTACCACATCCTGAACACATGTAGGTTTATTGGGTGTGTAAATTGGACTGGTATGAATGAATCTCGGAGTGAATGAAGGTTTACCTGGCGACACACCAAGGGTTGGTTCCTCTTGCTTTTTAAATACAGTAGATTACAGCTCTCTATTTTAATTAGTTAGGTTAAGTTAATGGATGGATGCAAAATAGCGATTGACTTCTATAGTTAGTTTGCTTTTCTTTTGTAGATCAAAGAGAATCTCCTGAAGCAAAATTTGACGGGAAATCTTCAGTGGAAAGAAACGAATGGAAAAATTTTCAATGTGCTAAATACTGATGAAAACTAACACTGGATAGAAATCGGCTTCCAGGTTTATTTGGACAACATTCTGCTTCTCTCATTTCTAGAGTGCTACTGCAAAATTTACAATAAAGTGGTATCTCAGACTGCTACATTATATGCTTTTAATGTATAAGCTTGTTGTTGGGATTTGGGGTCAATTCATGGACCTTTATTCTTTGTCAATGAAAATCACATACTGAAATTTTTGTGAATGATCTTTGTCATCATAGCTTGGAGTAGTGAGAACAGTGCTATATAAATGTGAATAATAATTATTATTATTATTACTATTATTTAATCAGTCAATTTTTGACATTTAATAGAAAAATTGACAGTATCAGTTTTTCCATGTAAGGTAAGTAAGTTTATGTACATGAAGGCATTTTTTCAAACAAAATCTAAAAAAAAAAGCAGCCTTATTAAATCAATGTTTTAATTATCATTGTGTACCTTCAAGCAATAAAATCTGTGATCGTTTTCCATAAAAGTAAATGTCATTCCAGTGGAAGGGAGTACAATGTGCTTTGCAATTGATGATGGGCCTCTTTTGTTAAAGTGTACAATATGAATTACAATTTGAAATCAATAAGGCTGCTATGCGCTTTGTTTAGATTTTCTAACAAATGATTATTGTATTTCATAAACATATATTTGTTACATTTGTATGCAATGTAATAGCCACATAAAGAACAGTATACCATTTATTCTCGTTCTCTCCATATACAGTATGTATATATAATTTATATGTATTTGATATATCAAATCTGTTTTTTTGAATTGTATATTCTACTTATACTTTCTAAGGCACAGCATGGGCATTTGAGGATATTAAATAATTTAATGTTTTTTTTTTTTTCTAAAGTCGATAAATTGCACCTTTACTTGAGGATTTTTTTTCAAGCCTATTGTTTTACTTTTGCTGAAGTAGTTACAATGTAAGAAACATTTGCTTTTATATAAGTATATATATGCCTACATAGGGCGGCACGGTGGCGCAGTGGTAGCGCTGCTGCCTCACAGGAGACCTGGGTTTGCTTCCCGGGTCCTCCCTGCGTGGAGTTTGCATGTTCTCCCCGTGTCTGCGTGGGTTTCCTCTGGGTGTTCCGGTTTCCTCCCACAGTCCAAAGACATGCAGGTTAGGTGGATTGGCGATTCTAAATTGGCCCTAGTGTGTGCTTGGTGTGTGGGTGTGTTTGTGTGTGTCCTGCGGTGGGTTGGCACCCTGCCCGGGATTGGTTCCTGCCTTGTGCCCTGTGTTGGCTGGGATTGGCTCCAGCAGACCCCCGTGACCCTGTGTTTGGATTCAGCGGGTTAGAAAATGGATGGATATGCCTACATAATAATACTGTTTGAGGAGGTTTTCCCCTCTTTTCCACCTCTGATCATACACTGTATAACTTGGATTTATAATCTGACAGTTATATCTGATAAATATACTAATTGTACATTCTGGAGATATGAGCTTTACATTTGTTGGAGCCACAGATGCTGGCAACCAGTAGTGGGCACAGCAGATCTGTTATCACCGGGCCATTAACATATACAGTACAACACCCAATTTAGGGACCCACAGATTGGAAGACTTCTCAGTAGCCACTGTTTTTGACAAGTGAATGAGTGTTCTTGTATATACCACTTAATATTTTGTGTTGAATTCACTTTCTGTTGTTTGTAATGTACCACAATCAACTTTCCGAGGCGATGAAATGTGCAAGTAAGAATTTTGAAGTGCTGACATGACAGTAAATTTAAAATTTAACTTGATATCTGATATGTTTTCAAAATATCATTCTATCATTTACGAATACTATCAATGTGCAACACCACCCCTCCACAAATAAGGTAGGAATACTTTGTGAAGTCCTCATTACAATCTCAGTTCAATGACTACAATGCATTTTTAATTGCATTTACAGTAAGTACAAAGTATCAATGAATTACTTGACTATATTTTTTGGGAAATATAATCTTCATTAACTTATCAATGTTAGTAAATTTTAGGTTTACTGCTTTATTGTTTAATACCAAAGCCACACATCACTCTTGGTAAAGCTCAATCACTTTTGTGCTTCTTACTCACTGAAACTCTATACCTAAGTCTGCCCACAAATCGTTATTTTCTAAAATTTAAAAATAGCTCCCAAAATCTTTTTTTATTATTATTTTTTTACCTTTATTTAGCTGCCTATTGTTGCAAACTGCATGCTGACATGTGCAATGATCATGTTTCTTCCTAAAAAATGATTTTTTGAAGAAACAGTGCAAGCTAAAGTAAAAATAAAATAAATTTAAATAAAAGGTTTTCAAAGTTGCCCAGTTGTTTTGAAGTGCATATTGTCACTTTATTGTATTTTTGACAGATCTTTGGCTCTTTCTTTTAAAAGTGATTACTGATGAGAAATAGCTCAGATCCATTACATTGATATCTGAATCCTGAAATATTGCATAATTAGTTAGTCTGATGTTCATGGACAGTAACCCTTGAGTAAACCTGGAGTCCTTGCCATATATATCCACATTCATACAGTTTCAATTTAGAATTGTCAATTATTTTAACATGTATGTAGTTGAGATGTGGAATAAATTCATACATACACAGTGTCATAAAATAAGAGCATAAAGACACAGATTAAATGTTGGGGAGCCTCCCCGTATACTGGCTGTAGAGTCCAGTTCAGCAAAACGGTCAAAAATAAATCAAGCATTTGACGAAACAAAATGAGTTTTTGGAGCTTTTATGGAGTTGATAGGAGAAGTAGAATTAACAGGGAGGAAGTGAGATCAATAACGGAGGTGTCGTAGAAAGTAGTAGCCAGAAATGATGTCAGAAGCGGAGGGATGGAACTGAAGTCATTGGGAGGAGACCAGTAGTGAGGTAATTCCACAGAGCCGGAAGAGACGTCTGCTGTATTGTCTGGATGAAGGTGGATGTTGGAGCGTTACGTCCTGTAGGAGCGTTTTATTCCTGTGTCTTTCTGTAGATGAAAGGATGAAAGGAGAGAAAAGCATTCGTGCCTCGTTTCAGTTCCCCATCTCTTGTTCTTTCATGCACTATCGAGTCTTTTGACTGTCCCCCAATTGCACATGCGTGACATCAGGTAAAGTGTGTCAAATTCACAGTGCTGCACCACCATGTTGCTCTTTCTTTATTCACTATTAATAATATGAAAATAGCATGGCAGTTTTATTAATATTATTCATTCTTGAAATTGTTGCTTGTAAGCCTAACAATGCAATGTCATTAGATAGATAGATAGATAGATAGATAGATAGATAGATAGATAGATAGATAGATAGATAGATAGATAGATAGATAGATAGATAGATAGATAGATAGATAGATAGATAGATAGATAGATAGATAGATAGATAGATAGATAGATAGATAGATAGATAGATAGATACTTTATTAATCCCAAGGGGAAATTCACAAATTCATTATTAAGAAGCACTCATTTGTTCTTTGGAAGTGGCTTTAGATGAAAGCAAAACCTTTACTAAAGGTAACCAGAAGGTGAAGTTAGAAAATGTATGCATGGCTTAACATTCAGGTGCATTCCAAATTATGCTTTTTTCAGGATTTCATACATATAACGACCATATATAATGGTCATCCCAGCTGCATTTCTATTTACTTGCTTTTTATGTAGGTAATTATGAGTTTGAAATGGTGAGAGATAAGAAAATAAATAAATGCATCAGCACTATCAGTACAACCAGTCACTGAAAGAGTCCTTGTCATTGATTTTAGCTTACAACTCAAGAGAGTAACTTAGAACTAGGCAGCAGGGAAACAAATGATGAACAGTGCAGAGTGACACTTCACGAATGGGTCATGAATATTATGGGTTGTTAATGGTAGAGCGGCTTTGTTTAGCTTTCTGAAATGGAGAAAAAATATTATTATTTTTCTGCTCACAGGTGAGAGGGTTATAATTAAGCCCAAATGGCATGCAAAATATATCACTGCATTCATCATAAGAATAAACAAATATATGTTAATGGTCACAGAGATGTTATAATTCAACTTAGTCTACAAATACGGAAATAATGAATGTGGCCTTTGTTTTGCAAATGTGGACCTGTCATGAAGTTCAATGTCTAAAATATATTATTTTCTACTGTAGTAATAATTCTATGCCTTCTTTTAGCTTTATGCAATAAATGCAAATTTCATATGACTGTGGCTTTTGTGTTTTTGAAAAGCCACATTGCAGACAATGCAAAATATAGCATTTGCTGATAATATGATACACCTTATTCTTGTAAGGTTCACTGAAATAAAAAACATTGTTGATTAAGGAACAGACTTTATCTTTGTTATTGTTGGTGATAAGTGCATGTAGAAGTGGCACTTTGTGCATTTTCATTTTTGCCAAAGACGGTGTAAACCAGTGCTATTAACTAATGTGCTATCATATTTGAATGCAACAAGTTTAAGATTAAAAAACAGTCTAAATTCTCCTATTTCATCAAGCTGGAAATGACTTTCTATGACTGAAACATCTACATAATGTGTTTGCCTTGCATAAAAATGGTGAGGAATTAATCCTAACCTAGCTCCGTCCACAATGTGCTATCTTGCATGTTCTACTTTACTCGCATGAAGCTGATGCAGGCTGTGCACTTTGTACACTGACAGCTTTGTTGGCATATCCGACTCTTGGCACATTTTGTGCAGAACTAGATCATGCATTATAAGCAAGGGCAGACTTGTTGATGAGCAGTTGTTGAAATGTTGATGACTTTTCACACAGTGAAAGTGAAAAATACCTGACAAGTTTGAAATTAAATTCTTGCCACTGATGTAAATAACAAATATATATTTATATATATGTAAAGTGATAAGATGCACGTCCATCCGGCGTCTCTACCATGGTGTAATGTCAGCTGGTGCCAACAAAGGCAAGTGGCCGGTGTAAGATCGTAAACTGTGCATCGCACGTTCGTGTGTCTGTGTGTCATGTCATCTGATGTCCACAACAGAGTTGGATTATTCAATGGCCAACAAAGAAAGGCAACAAGAAGAAAAATGGGTAAAGACATATACATTGAACAGAGGTTCGTAAATGCGCAATGCAATTGATCGAAACAGACACCAAATTTACAATTATACTATTAAGCCTGTTTTAATAAATACTAGTACTACATGCTATTTTCAATTTGAAGAAAGTTCACATATTAAGTTCACACTTGTGTGATTTTGGGCTATACAAATTAAATTGAATTGTATTGTACTTGATTGCCAGGGAAACAACATGACTGTTAAGTCTCTTGAGCTCTTCACAAGCAACGTGAGAAAAGGCACTGCTGACAATATGTTCATATCATTTTTCACAGTCTTATAAATAAGCATTTCCCTTTTTGTGCTTAGGAGTAATGGCAATGTATGTGTGCTCACCTGCACTTGTCATGAGGGATGTTTTACTTTTGATGAGCTTTCGCAATTCCAAGGGAGACCCCACCACTCTCAAAATGGTACACTTGGAACTCCAAAGGGGAACCACAATTAGAAATAGTTTATGTATATATCATCGCACGTTTGCAATGTATGCTTGCTGGGACTGGTGCGACCTTGGATGGAGAGATGGATGAAATTTATAAACATGAACTGCGAAGTTATTAACCTTTAAAACCGCCAACTCCCTAAATATTCCCCATGCCAGGAGAAATCTGAACAATTTTCGTTTTTTACTTTACATTTATTCAAGCAGTATTTACCTGCTGAAATACCTGCTGAAATACCTGCTGAAATGTTTCAAATAAATGGTCAATCAAAGGACGTAGCTTGAACAAGCGGTCACGGTTTGGATCTTTCATATCTGGCTCAGATAACGGGCAGCAGTCCAGTTGAGATGCTGGGGATACACCCACTCATCACCATCATCCGATGCGTCATCATTCACAGTATCATGCAGCGCACGTTGCTGATCATCATTGTCGCTAAAATCTTCTTCAGAACTGCTACAATCATGATCAGAATTATTGTCCAAAATCGCCTGCAAAACCTCACTTGAAGTCAGTTTACGTTTCGCCATATTCACAGCTTTCACTTTCGAATCACATCACGTGATCGGCCAATACAAGCGCAGAGTTGTCAAACTACAACGTAGTAATAATACCCACGCCAAACTGTCAGTTATACTACGCGCCAGGCATTCACATAACCACAGGCAAATGTGCCGGATAATTCCGGCAGTAAGACATCAGCAATAAAGCTACGATGCCGGATATATCCGGCAGAGGACGGTTAAGGGGTTAATGTTACTTAAAACTTGTGAAGAATTGGCGTTCTGACTTTTATTAAAGAGCTGATTGTCTGGCGATTGGTTACTTGGAGAAAGAAAAGGAAGGACAGGAATTGGAGGTTAGTATGTTTGAGAGAGACAGTGCTGCTGCAGTAAATTATTTCATCGAAGGTCTTGTACGGTGTAGCAAGCATCTTGCGGGAGGCAGGAACAATCTCTGGATGGGGCGCTAGCTCATCACTACCCCTGTGCCACTGTGGCCTTATGTTTAATACATGCTTTAATTCATTTCATCATGAAAATGATATCAAGCATACATCTTAGTATTTAAATTGTTCAGAGAGCTGTAATATAATGAATGTAATGTATTCTGTGCCCTATCAGCGTAAGAGAAAGCCCGTTTAATAACAAGCAAATAGTGATTCACACACACAGAGTACATAGAAGAACACAGAGAATTCAAAGCATTTAACGTGTGTCTCAGGTGGCTGGAGGGGCGACCCGGCTGGGACGCCCCGGAGGACTGGAAGAGGGTTTACGCCTGCCCCAGACCACATGGGGGGCGACCGCCCTGGTGCCGATGGGGACCACGGGTACAGAGCTTGGAAGCTCAACACTGTAGGGGCCCGTGGTCACCGCCAGGGGCACCTGGATGCCTTGGGAGCTCTGGACCTCAGCACTTCCGCCACACCCGGAAGTGCTGGGGGCAAGAAGATCGGGGACACCCAGAGTACTTCCGGGTACGCAGCCGGCACTTCCGTCACACTGGGGAGTGCCGGTGGAAGACTGCCAGGAAGCACCTGGAGCACATCCGGGTGGTGATAAAAGGGGCCGTCTCCCTTCATTCAGGACTGGAGTCGGGTGGAAGACGGACGAGGTCTGGGAGGAGGCAAAGGGGCGGCTTGAAGAGAGAAGGCATTTTGTGTTGTGGCCAGGACTTTGGAGACTTGGGGACTTGTGAGCACTTATTTGTAAATATGCACTTTGTAAATAAACGTGTGTGGGGTGATTTAAACGTGTCTGCCTATCTGTGTCCGGGTCATGTTCCACACATGCTACTTTAATTAAGACTGGATTTGAGAAACTAGTAAATCAAAAGATTTTAAGATGAAGTTTATGACATTCTATTTTAATGACAAAATAAACTACGTGATTAAAGTAAAAATTTTAAGATTAAAGTTGACATTTCAAGCTTTTTTTCCACTGTGTCCCTATTTTTTTTCTTTCTCTGTACCCTAATAAGCTTCCATATGGCACTCAGATGGATGACTTGCCTTTTCACAGCGACTTTGATATCTGACACACTGTGCAACTTTCTGATAGTACGTTTAGGACTACTATTCTAAAATAATAGATAGCAATAATAAAAATCCTCGGGTACTGTTTAGAATATTAGCTAATTTAACAAGGGGGAATTCAGATTTACCGTGCAAAACACCAACAAACATTAGCAGTACAGACTTTATGAACTTCTTTAATGAGAAAATTAAAAATATAAGATCCCAGATCTCAGCATCACAGTGCAAACTGCATACTAGCTTGCCAGACTGTGTCTCACTTTGCATTCAACACTTCAGAAATTTTAATCCTGTAACAGAACAGGAAGTCTTGACTTTAATTTCTAAAATGAAACCTACTACTTGTTCCCTAGATCCAGTGCCAACAAAACTAGTAAAAAGCACAATGGATGTTCTTGCAGTGAATATTCTTAACATTATTAATAGTTTATTATTGCATGGCACAGTACCTGATGCACTAAAAGTGTCAGTCATTAAACCATTACTTAAAAAGTTAGAGCTAGACCCACACATACTTAATAATTATAGAACCCATTTCAAATTTACCCTTTCTCTCTAAAATACTAGAAAAAGTAGTTGCCAATCGGCTTCAGTCACACCTTACTCCTACTAGTTCCAGTGTGATTGCTTTAGATGTAGTTGAGTGCAAGGGAACAGCCTACGGGTATCGGGTTGTATAATCCACGAGAACTAATATATATTTGTGTCCTCGGGCTGAGGGCTCTAAGTGTTGTGCTATATCGACCCCAATTCTTTCAAAGGGAACATCAATTAAGGTTATGACGCCCACACCACCATCACAAACTGTTTTACACACCATGGTCTTAGAGTTGGTGGGCGGGTCTCCGTGAGTTGCTCCTGCGAGCGGGCACATGACCAGGTGGTGTGTATGCTTTGAGAACGAGGGTGGACACGGCAGGACCATGTAAGAACAGGCATGTTTGTCGCGGATGTGAATTGCTGAATGCAGGTTCTAAAACAGTTTGCGAGGGGTATCCCATGGGATCCTTAAAACACTCCTTTAAAACTGAGGTTAAAACACAATGCAGGAAGCAGTCTTTAAAAAACCAATAAGCCCTGTGCCTCTGTTTCATTAGCATCTCACCTGCTTCACCGATGCAGGCCCTGCAACGGTCGAGACACTCTCTCAGCAGCTGACCTTCTCTGTGCCTGACTCCACTATAGGCTGCAACAAAATTATGAAAGTACGGGCGCATTTTTTCACACAAGCTGTGTGTGTGGGTGGGTGTTAGTTAATTAGTTACTCAATGGATTTCAAGATTTAATATGCACAAGCGGTAACACTGCAAAAGTAGCCCAAACTAGAGAAGACGGCTGGCAAAAAGTGGCCGACAAATTACACGCGTGTGCATTGTACTTACTGAAAGCAGCATTACAGATTTTGTAAATGATCATTTTTTTCCCTCTGCTTAAAACACATTTAAAAAGCGGCGTGATTATGTGGCGTATACTACGCCATGGGTTGGTATGCAGCGTGTAAAACAGTTTGTTTGTTGCGGATAATTTGCCTTTTACTATTGCACGAAGGCAATTTCCTGTTCATACTTCGTTACATTTATATAGTGGTGTTCTCAGTATTCAAAGCGCTATCCACACAGGGAGGAACCGGGAAGCGATACCACAATCTTCCACAGTCTCCTTACTGCAAAGCAGCAGCACTACTACAACGCCACAAGGCAGTTAAAGAATACACCGGGCTCGATTTTCTTATCACTTCTGTTTACAGAGATCGGGTCGTAGATAGCATTGTTGCAATGTTACTTTTCTTGGTGGCTTATTACATTATACGGATGTTTCACATGTTCATTTTTTCCCCTGTGCTTAAAAGACATTAAAAAAGTGTTTCTCAACTGTGACTCCGGAACATCTCAGTACGCAAGCTATATTAAGCGTCAACAACGAAAACTCGCTACACCTTAATCTACAAGTACTGACACTTATCCCTACCGACGAAGTAACTTTCACCAGCGTGGCCTTCTTTGTCACAAACGATCCCGGTTTCAGTCACAGACAATTATATGTTGCTCTCTCCAGAGGTCTATCTTTTCATTCACTCACAGTGGTATCCACAAACCCACCCCATTTGGACAACTGTGTTGTTCAGGAAGTGTTCACCCATCAATACATAATTATGCGGTGTAGCATACTGGTTGGGTTGGCTAGTTTAATATATATTCCTAAGCCTAAAAGTGCAACAATTGTATGTGATATTTTTATGTCACATTTTTTGTCACGCTTTAAATCAGGCTTATTTTAAACCCTACATATATATGTTTGGCATCATTCTTTTCAGAAATTATCAAACTTTAATGTGATGTTGTTAGATTGTCAGATTCTTATTTCATTTTTAAATTATAAACTAAAAAATATCAAGAACTTGCATCCTGCGAGATGAGACTTTGTGCCAACAGAATTAACTATGCCCAGGGCTGGAAATAAAAGACAAAGAGTAGATGACAAAGACTGCTGCTGTACAGGCTTTTAAATGTTAGAAGCGCAGCACAAGATGCAGATCATGTGGCATGACAGCCTCAGCAGCAATCCAGCAGCTAATCGAGCAAAGAGGAGGTAAAAAAAAAACTGCATTTGTTTCCCATTAAGTCACCGTTTAAGAGGGGGTTTCGGAGGAGCGACTGCGTCTCCTTGGGGTGCGTTCAGCCCCACTCTTATCAACACGAGTGGCAGAGACGCAAAGTGGTTGGCGCATAGTGCAGGCAAGCGCGGTTGGCAAGTGAAGCAAGCAGGGGGTAAGCCCCCTAGCATATATATATATATATATATATATATATATATATATATATATATATATATATATATAGTAATCCCTCGCTATATCGCTCTTCGCCTTTCGCGGCTTCACTCCATCGCGGATTTTATATGTAAGCATATTTAAATATATATCGCGGATTTCTGCGGACAATAGGTCTTTTAATTTCTGGTACATGCTTTCTCAGTTGGTTTGCCCAGTTGATTTCATACAAGGGACGCTATTGGCAGATGGCTGAGAAGCTACCCAACTTACTTTTCTCTGTCTCTCTTGCGCTGACTTTCTTGATCCTGACGTAGGGGGATTGAGCAGGGGGGCTGTTCGCACACCTAGATGATACGGACGCTCGTCTAAAAATGCTGAAAGATTATCTTCACGTTGCTATCTTTTATGCAGCTGCTTCCTGAAATGACATGCTGCACAGTGCTTCGTATACTTAAAAGCTCGAAGGGCACGTTTTGATTTTTGCTTGAAAAACAAACTCTGTCTCTCTCTCTCTCTCTCTGTCTGCTCCTGACGGAGGGGGTGTGAGCTGCCGCCTTCAACAGCTTTGTGCCGCGTGCTTCGCATACTTAAAAGCAAACAGCCCTATTGATTTGTTTGCTTTCCTCTGTCTTTCTGACAGACTCTGCTCCTGACGCGCACTCCTTTGAAGAGGAAAATATGTTTGCATTCTTTTAATTGTGAGATGGAACTGTCATCTCTGTCTTGTCATGGAGCACAGTTTAAACTTTTGAAAAAGAGACAAATGTTTGTTTGCAGTGTTTGAATAACGTTCCTGTCTCTCTACAACCTCCTGTGTTTCTGCGCAAATCTGTGACCCAAGCATGACAATATAAAAATAACCATATAAACATATGGTTTCTACTTCGCGGATTTTCTTATTTCGTGGGTGGCTCTGGAACGCAACCCCCGCGATGGAGGAGGAACAAACCAAAAAATAATTGATACTATTTATAACCAAGCTTTAAATCCAAAATCCATTTCTAAAGACTAGAAACAAAGGTTTTAAAAAAGAAGGGAAACATACAATTAACCCTAAGACCTTGATTGAACAAATGGTCCCAAATTATAAACTATAAATCTAAATCTAAACTACTAAACTGATAAATTTCCTAATGCAAAATAGTGTGAATAAATTGTAATCTTAAATCAAAATGCAAAACTATACCTGCTTCCAAAAGTCAAAAAATAATTAAACAGATAAACAAAATAGAACAGAGCAAGACTATAAGGAGCTAAAGGAAACATTTGTGAGCTATTCCTTTTATATCACCAATAGCTGGACTATAATTTAAAAAAGCAGAATTTTAAAAAATGGGCCTTTTTATCTGATGGCTGGATATTGTCCTGGGTATGATGTTAAACTGCATCCGGCCCAGCAAGCGGTCCTCCAACTGGCAGGGAAATCATGGGGGTTGGTGGCAGGATTGGCACTCCAGCCACTGTAAAAAAAACTTTACACAGCTCCGAGACGACAGAAAAGACTCCTTTTTGCTCTCTGCGGGAGTAGCTCTGGGCGGCTGCTCGCATCATGAAGTTGATGGGGGAAAGCCCTCGGGAGCCCCATCCCCGGAAAAGTTGAAACTGTTGGACAGCCAATGGGGTCAGGTCTGTTGGGGATCGGAACTGGTGTGGTGCCACTCGCTGCACGGAAGCACTCGAGTCCCAATTTGAGGTGGCCCATACGGGTAGGCGCATGGAACATCTTGTCTCTCTGGCAAGATGATCATCTTCCTCTGCTGTCAGAGGAGCTGCGTAAACTCTGCATTTCAGTGGCGGCACCCTCTGAGGTGCGCAGACCGGGGACTGGACAGATCTCTGTAGGTGGATACACCTTTTATTGGTCTGGTCTCTCTAATGGCTGTCATACTTGGGGAGTAGCTGTTGCTGTAGCAGATTGGCTTCTTCCGATGGTGTCCGATGTCACTCCTTTCAACCAGCGTATTATGAGAATCAGATTACGGCACTCCCTGGGTGCCCTGCCTGTTGTCGCAGTGTATGCTCTGACCGCGGTGAGTGACGTCTCAGCGAGGGAGACATTTTATTTGCAGCTTCGCTCGGTGGTTGATGGGTGCCCATGGGGTGACACTCCTCTGGTCATGGTTGACTTCAATGCAGCCACTGGTACTGACAGGACTGGCTATGAGGATTGTCTTGGTCCCCATGGGTCTGGTGAAAGTGGCTCCATGTTCCTTGATTTTGCAAAAGGTCAGGGGCTGTGAATTGATGGATACTGATTCAGTGCCCAGAACTGCATCATTGGACTTGGTACTCCAATAAAGGTGGTGTGGTGAAGGAGATCGATGACATCCTCGTGGGCAGATGCTGGAGGGTCTTGCAAAACTGCAGGGTCTACAGAAGTGCCCAGTTTGTGAATTCTGACCACAGACTTGTTGTTTCTACTCTTGGGATCCAGCTTATGTCCAGTAGGTTACCAGCTACTAGGAAAATGAGCCTGGACTTGGCCAGACTCCAAGACCAGGCTGTTTCTAATGAGTTTGCATGCAGTTTGTATGAGGAACTTGCAAATTTGGGTATGACTGCCAATCCTAATATGATGTGGGAGACCTTCCACGACAAGACCCTGAAGGTTGCTGAGGATTGTGTTGGTGTTACCGGTGAAAGAGGTGTTTCATCTCGCAGGGCACCCTGGATATCATCAAGAGGAGTTGCAGCACATGGCTCAATGGCAACTCTGGTCTGTACCGGGAACTGAGATGGATGGCTGCAAGGGCTTTGAGGGCAGATAAAGAGGCATTTGTTAGAGCAATCTGCAAGTGACACACCGTCTGTGTTCTAGCGACCCATATCCTGCTTACAAAGGAATCGAAGCATTACGCACATCTGAATCTGTTCCTCGGAGAGTTGCAGTCAGGGCGGCTGATGGAACGGTTCTTACAGATGACACTACAGTTGTGACCCGCTGGGCTGGCTACTTTGAATCGTTGTTCAAAGCTCATCCTCCGGCTAGGACGTTGGATATCTCTGGGTCCATGGTCCTTGAGGCTGATCCTCCAATTAGCTGTGAACCACCCAATCTCACTGAGATTCCGCAGGTGGTGAACCAGCTGAGGGGAGGAAAGGCTGCAGGGATCTGTGGTATCTATTGAATGCTCACAACATTCAAAGTATTGTATAAATTACTTTGCTAAAATCAGAATAACACATAAGCATAAAGTATGTACTTTCACATGGAATCAAACTTTTGAATTAAAAACCTGCCTCTTCTCATTATTTCAAAGACTAACAAGTTGAAATGCTCAGCAAGTATGAAAATTCAGATTGTCCCAGCATGTGAAATGGCCCCTACCTTAAAAACATTAAGACAATAGCAGAAAAACAATTAGTTAAATCTTACAATAATTTACAATTTACAAAATTATTTGCAGTAAACTGGAAAAAATAAAGTTATAAAAATGGCAAAACAGAGTACACTAGAAATTCATGGACATGCATTCTGGAACACAGTTACTTATCTTCCCTTTGTACATTCAAACCTATCCTTTTCATACCCAATGAAACACTTAAAACATAAGATGTAAGGTCAAGAAACAAAGCTTGTCAAAAAGAGCAAATTGTGGGCAAAACTTCAAATGAGTTATTGCCAGTGTGGAATTAAAGTTACAAAGAAAGCAGATTCTCAGTCTCTTGGCTTTACCTGAAAACATACCTGGAGTCTGCTTCATCAGAATGTACATTTTTTAGAAACACTTTTGGAGTATTAACATAACATTACAATTTATTTAAGATCAATCATGCCTATGAAAATATCACACATCATAATTACGTAATTCCAAATTTGTTGGATTGCTTAAGTGGGGAAGCTGTTGTCTTACCTGATTAAAGTGCCTTTTGTGAGTAATTAACAGTTTATTGCAAATGAAATTGAATTTCCTTATATTACTCGCTCTAGTTTCCTACAGTACAACTCAAAGGTCTCTGAGGCAATCCTTTGATCACTTAGTTTTGCCTTGCTTTTGTTTAAATTGAGCCTCCATATGCTTTGATCTAACTTGGAGTCATTGCAGAAGACCTAACACAAGAAACCAGGTTGGTGAGAAGGGCTTGCTTGGCAATGCTCATCAAGCAAGCCAGGAAACCGGTTTCATACAGCATACTTATGTGGCCAACAATCCTTCATAAATTGCAAATTTATCAGTGTAAGTAGTTAAAGCATAAGGATAATACACACTAATATGATTGTAAAAGTGCTGATTTGTGATGCTTTGTTTTGCTCAAATTCAAGAGAGAAATATTTTTAAAAGGGTTACTACATATTTCTTCTTCTCACCAAATTCATTACTCATTTTTATATAGTTCTGCTTATAACTGTTTATCAGTATATTTTGGTTGAAAACTCTTGCTTTTTTACATATTTACAGGTCTAAAGGACAATTCGAAAAGAAAACATGTACTTTTGTTTCATCATGGAGAATAATTTTATTTTACAAAGGAGTGATAACTGTGTCAAGGTCGCCATCTTCTGGTCAAAACAATAAGCTAATCAAATTACCAGGAAAGATAAGATACAGTAATTACTACCTTGAGAAACGATAATGGACACTGGAAGGCAGTAGTGCTTGACACTGAAGTTTTTTTTCTTTTTTTAGTGAATATTTATGATTGTTACATATGTAAAGAGAATAAAATATTTTTTCTGAGTTCAAAGCTATTTACCCAATACATTATTTGGTAAATAATTATCAATAGATATCAATAGTGTTTGGTCATTGTTTAGTATTGGCTGAAGTTCTTTTATAATTTTCCAAAGTGTTTCAAGATGTGGGTTGTAGGTGACAACAAGGGGGATGCGGTTCTTGTTGTCTTTGTTTTTATATTCCAGAAGGTTGTTTCTGGATATGGCAGTAGCTCTTCTTATTTGAGTGTCTGTTGTTTTGAGGGTGTAATCTTGTCTGAGCTTCTGCAGTTGTTGATCCCGGTCTGTCGGGTCTGAACAAATACGATTGTACCGTATTGCTTGGCTGAAAATAATGGAGCGCCTTATATGCTTGGGGTGGAACACTGAAAAATGTATTTCCTGAACCTCCCCTCCTGGCATACAGACAACCACCAAACCTTCAACAACTAATTGTCCGAAGCTCCCTAAGTGAACCAGCAGAAAATGGCACATCTCCATGCCTACAGAAAAGATGCAAAACATGTGCCCACATTTATGATACAGACCGTATAGTTATACCACACTACTGACTTGAACATCACATAAAGGGATCATTTTCCTGCAGATCATCTAATATAGTCTACCTAATTTTCTGCATGAAATGTCCTGACACTGCACTCTATGTGGGAGAAACTGGACAAACACTCCGCCAGAGAATGAACTTACACAGGTTCCACATTAAACATGGCAACACACATGTTCTTGTAGCGACCCACTTCAACAGTCATGGACACTGTGAGAAGGACTTTAAAGTCACAGTGCTTATGGGCAACTTCAAAACACAGCAAGAGAGAAAAGAATGGGAAGTTAAACTCATGCTAAAATGTAATACTTTACAACATGGATTGAATAGAGACAAGAGTTTTATGGCCAGATATGAGGATTGTTTACATCTCTCAGAATGACAGACAATCTGTCTACAGACCCACATTGTTTTGAAAAAACTCATTACAAACTTCAAAAGACTTTGTTGGACAGTTATCTTATCCAAAGATCTTGACAATACATTGTTCTTTTCTCTCTTGTTAAATTAGCCCTAGCCTGAATGAATCTATTCATTTTTTACATTTAAAATTTCTCATTTAAAGATTTACCAATGTTGTTTCTTGTCCTAGAGTGTGTATATAAACACAGGGAACTCCAGTTTCTGTATTACATCTTGCCTGAAGAAGGGGCCTGAGTTGCCTCGAAAGCTTGCATATTGTAATCTTTTTAGTTAGCCAATAAAAGGTGTCATTTTGCTTGGCTTTTTTCTACATTCATAATGGCTAACACGGTACAACACCCCAGTACTACTGAGATTTGTTAGTAAAGCTTCCATTACTAATACACCATGAAGAGATCATTGTGTGTTCTCTTTAAAATTGGAACCAAAACAGAAAATCATAAAAATAATAATAATAATGTCTATTGAAAATTTAATTCTGACGTATTAAATAATGAAGAAATTCTTCTACATCTTTTCCCACTTCCATGTGGAGTTGATGTGCTTGATCAAACGGCTCCATACAGATGAAAAATACTGAATTAAAAATAAATTACTAGTCAGTGAACTAAAATATTATTCAAATTTAAAAACTAATCACAGTAAGTGGGAAAATTTAAGATTAGGCAATTTCAATTAAATTCATTAAAAATGTGTAAGCAAAAAGGGAACTTTAAATTAAAACAACACAAGACATCACCGGGTTGACATTAAATGAATTTAGAGGAGCTAAGAGGGCATTTTATAAGATTCAGAGCCAAATCATATGAAGATGGGGAAAAAATGTATACAACTTCAGTAATCTTGAAAACAAAAGACAGGAAAGGAACTGTCATTTACTGTTTAATTATTAACCAAGCTGGTGATACAGACTTGGGTAAGCAGTTTCTAAACTCAACCTACTCCTTAAATAGTTGTTTTTTCTTTTTCCAAAAAATAAAGCACCATATTAGACTGATCGATGTAAACTTTCTTCTTATATAATTCACTACAGTGCCTGTTTGTTTGTCTGTCCAAGATTTTAAATCACCTGTAGCTCGCAAACCGTTTGAACTATTGACCTGAAATTTGGTACACATAGTGACGTCTACTATCCACTTTCGGGGTGATGATTGACCTCCAAGGTTATTCCTCTTTTTATTTTTATTTTATTGTAGAATCAACTCTCGACAGTGACCAGCAAGATGTCTGTGCAGCGCATGTGTACGGGCACCGTTCTCATCCCTACCACCTTCGCTGTCACTTCCTCTACCTCTTCATATCTTAAATCATTCTTGAAGCAGATTGAAGACTTAAGTGCAGCTTAAGTGAAAAATTAAGGAAAACGTACCAAGTAATTGCAACACAAACACTGACTTAATCAGTGTTAATGCGAAAAGATTCCGACAAAAGAAGAGAAGAAGCAGGCCACTAGGGTAGAGAAAAGAAGAGCTGCTCAGGAAGCAGCAAGCGCATCAACATCTGAGCAAATGAATGCTAAACGTACAGAGAAAGAGTTTGAAAACTATGAATGCCCAAGGCAAGTGTATTCACTGCATGTTATCGTGCAGTGTGCCATTACTGGTATAGAATAATGCAAGTCCAAGTTGGAAGAAGTCAACTTATTAGTTAAAAGAGTGGTGTAGTGGTGTCTGGTAAAGCCTCAAGTATAGCTAGGCTACCTACAAATGTATAATTTAATTCTGAGTATTCAAGCTACTCAGTTATAAATTGTTACTATGCTAGTAATTTACAAGATAACATTATGCTTTTTGATTATTTTCAATCTCCTTCTTCTTCTTCTTTTGGTTTGCACCCGTTAGGGGTTGCCACAGCGGATCATCTTCTTCCATATCATACTGTCTTCTGCATCTTGCTCTGTTACACCCACCACCTGCATGTCCTCTCTCACCACATCCATAAACCTTCTCATAGGCCTTCCTCTTTAAAGTTAGAAATAAAACTGTTAATGTGAACTACATGCAGACACCTTGTCTGTCATTCCTTCAGTGATGTTCCTTTTATTTTATTAGTCCACATAATGCAATTCATTGTGGGGGACTGCAGTTTTGGCTCCAGGTCAGAAACCAATCCTGGATGGGAAACAAGCCAGTGGATCACTTGGCACATACATGAACTGATGTTGATGAGCACTGCTGAATTTGTTTCCCCTTGAGTTCGGTGAAATCACGGAAGTGTTTGTGAACTTTGCGGAACTCCGCAAAATGCATTAAAAGTCAGAGGTTGAAGAAGTAACTAAACTAGTTTTGAGTGGATTACAATAGTCTTTTAAGTGTCCCTGAAGGCTAGGTAAAAGTCTGCCAGCAATTCTGCACCAATTATTAAGGCCAGATATGTGCTCTGAGCTGTGAGGAGGCAGTACTAACCACTGCACTTGTGCCTCAAACAAAAAGACACAAATGGAATGACAACTACAAACAAAATACAACAGCAACAAACTAGCAAAAAGTAAATTAAAACATAGGTCATTGCGTTAATAGAGTGCCAATCTTGGGGCACACATTAGCACATGCCCTGAAGCGGTGGCATGGGACTGGCTTGTTCCTTTGCTTGAAGTCATGCAGCTCCGTGCACTTCAGGAACATGTTCTTTTGTTTTCCATGTAACTGTGTGTATGCACATAAATTGTGAAAAAGGTTAACTCTTTGTATATTATGCGTTGTAGGTTTTGTAAATACTGAACAACAAAAACTTATTTTTTATGAAATATTATCACACCCTAAAAAAACATATGCAACAATTATTGAAATTTATTGTAAACCTCAAGTCACTATCCCACTGATTAAGCTAATCACAAAAATCTAATAAATGTTCATTAGCACTTTTCCATACAAAGAATACATCAACAATTAATCTCATGCAAAATTAGATAATAATAAGAAAAACTTCTGATCAGTAAAATTATATTTACCCTCAAAATCTGCTACACACAAATTTGCAATCACAGGACTAAATACTGCCCCCATTGTATTTACTTTTTCTGACAATAAAATGTATTGTCAGACATAAAAAATTTAGATAAAATCAGCTGAATCCTTATTAATAGCTTTTTTATCATTAAATTAGAATATGATAATCACTATTTTTGGTCACTACTGATACTGAATACTTATACACAAATATTCCCCAACAAGAGGCAATAATTACTTTAGAAATACTATATTACAATGGCCTGGTTTTGCAATACATTATACTGACATTTTCTTTCAGCTTACTGAGTTAGCTATGGAATTTATTTTTAATGTTCATTAGCAAGTCTTATCTAAAACTCCTGGGTCTTTACTAGTAAATTAAACTATCAGTATTAACTAGGAAGTCTTGGGTGCCAATACATTTTAAAGCAAGTCTCATTATCTTTCAAAAACATGTTGATTCTTGACTTGCCTTATAACGGTCTCCCAGTACTTAAGAGTAAATGCAAAAGAAAAGATGTCAAGCAACATTTTACAACAGTGTATCCCCATTTGTTTTAGAAGGCAGCAAGAGAAAAATATATAATATTTCCAATTACATGTTTTGCCCTGTGTGCCATGAGAGTTTTGCACCATTTTGCACTGAATTAGGTACATTGGAAGGTGAACCTCATGTGAGACGTAAAGGCTGGATCAAAGATACACAGTAAGATTCAATGAGAACTATAACAAAATACTGTATTTATGTGTTTTCATTAGAATGTAAATTGTGAGAACTGCTTCTCAAGCGTGCTTACATTATATTTTGTGTCATATTTGCTATTGTGGGGTGATTTTCTAAATAAGACACTATGCATGTCTATCCAGCAGGGGGCACTAGCTCCCTGGTTGGAATAAGTTCTTTTTAATTGCAGCATTTTAAGTAACCTGAACCTGAATAGATATATTATAACAAGGCGATAGCCCATTGTGATAAGGCGGTAAGAAATCACATAAGAGAAAATAACTTGGCTTTCTTTAATGACGATTTACGCGGCATAACAGATGGGAAGCCATGACAAGACCTTTGTGTAGAGTCTGCCATTTTCATCGCTGCACTGGAAGGATTTTCAGGAACGGATGAAGTCATTTTCCATCTGTCCGTCAGCTTGAAAGGTTTGCTGGGCAATGTTCCAAGGGTTTATACTCTTTCTCCATGTGCAGCCCCTTATTTAGGTAAATCATACCATTCTAAACAAGGTAAAGAGGGGATCCAATATCATGCTGACTCTGTCACACAGAAATAGTACAATGCCCATTTTCGTAATTATCCCTTTCTTGTCTTCTAATGCTTGCCTAGCAGTTCTAAATGATGAGCCCCTGTGTGCTAAATCTGGCCTTTAGCTGTATATGTGAGAAGAAGCAGATTTATAAAATATTTTTGTACAGAGAACCGTGACATATTAACATGTAAACTTATTACAGCATGGAAGTGCTCACTTATTAGCGATAAACAAGGTAAGACGCACCCAGAAGCAACACCAGCTTGTTGAGGTGAGTTGTTCATGGCATTCATGCTTCTATTTGGTTACAGATGGCTTCACATTTTGTGCATATATATTATTTACTTCTTTCTCCACTTAATAACCCTAAACATTTCCAGAAAAAAAATTAAGCTTACAATGAAATGTTACTTGATGAAAGAACACATCTGAATTGAGAAAGAGAAAGATATATGAGGAAATATTTGGGCATCCATGAGAGGACTGACAAAGGGTCACTTAGTAGATCAGCTAGCATGAGGTGCATACAGAAGCATTCTTCACATATGGAAACCCATACTTTCCCTATTTTGCCCTGTTATCTACAGTGTATATGCAGACAGTAGTAGATTTACTGGCTTACTGTCATTCTGACTATTAAGGTTGGTAATTCAAGCATATAAATATGTTATGATCTTAGGGCTTTTGCCTCAAGCACTTTAAGTAAGTATAATTTTGGAGGATTATTTAACTATGTTGAGTCTTTTCTTATGTCTTCTGATTACAACTTAGATTTTGTGCGTGCATGTGTATGCTCCCATGACGTCATTTTGTTTTCTTCACAAGACACTACTTGAGTGCTTTGTTTGATGGTTGCTATGCAGTAATTAATGGCAACATCAGAGAATCAATTGAAATTAGGGGCCAAAGAATTACTATGCGACAAACTGCAGTACTGTCTCCAGCCACAAGATCTGACCAAAGCAAAGGAGGATGAGAACATTGGAATAAAGACAGAAAAAACACACAGAATATCCTTCCACATGTGATGGAGAAAACTGACCTTGAAATAATCACAACAAAGCATCGAAACCTGTAAACAAGAACCAAACTATAAGTACACCTACTTTAATTCTAAGAACTATTTTCTTCAACTTGGAAGTTAGGATAAAGCCACAAAATGTATTCTCTTTATTCTCCCTGGATGGTATTGCTGTAAGCAAAAGTAATAATTTGTTTGAAAATCACTTCAGAGGATGGTGGAATAGGAGAGAATGTCTAAAACAAGTGAAAAACAAAGAGGACTTACATGCAAACACATTTTGAACAAATCAATACCACCATAAAAGTGCAGATGCTACTAACGCTATAACAAGTTTTGAACGTATTCATCCATCCAGCTTGATGAAAGACCTGGGGCCTCATGCATAACGCCATGCATAGAATTCAAAGTAAAACATGGCATACAGACAAAAGCTGAAATGTGCGTTCGCCAAGTTTCACATTCTTCCGCTACATAAATCCCGGGCAGCGTGAAAAGTAACGCACATGCACGTGCCTGCCGCCCCACCCCGTCTCCTCCCTGAATTATGCCCCTTTGAATATGCAAATCAATGTAAATAGCCCTTAAGTTCAGTGTTCTGTGAAAAGACAAATCTAAATCGACTTAGAAGCCCTTTATTGTTATTGTATGGTACAATGCGATTCAATATGCAAATCCTCCATAAACTTATTTTCCTATAAAATGATAAAATAACAACAACAAAATAATAATAATAATACGATAAAAATACAATGAAAAATATACAATATGTAAGCATAAGTGGCTCAGGTTGTGCAATATTACAACTGTAGTGGAAGTTTAAAGTGAGGTAATTGAACTTATAAGTACAAAGAGTTCTACCAGGAGCACTTGATGGACTGATTGAGTGCGTTTAGAGCTCTTGGACTGAAACTGTTTCTGAACTGCCAGGTCCTGAGAGGAAAGGCTCTGAAGCATTTGCTGTATGGGAGAAGTTCAAATAGACAGTGAGCATTGCTGAGGAAGCGTGTGGTAGATTACTTTATCCCGATAATACGCTTTCCGATCAGCTGCTGTAGAGCTGTGATTCCACACTCAGATACAGTGGGTTAAAATACTCTGAGTGATGCACTGAGATTAACAACGCTAAAGTAGCTATGGTATTTGGAATAGTTTGACAATTCTGTGGACCATTATATTGTTACAAGTTGATTACAATCAGATGCATCTATATTAATAAAAGGCAAAGCCCTCACTGACTGACTGACTGACTGACTGACTGACTGACTCACTCACTCACTCACTCACTCACTCACTCACTCACTCACTCACTCACTCACTCACTCATCACTAATTCTTCCCGTGTAGGTAGAAGGCTGAAATTTGGCAGGCTCATTCCTTACAGCTTACTTACAAAAGTTAGGCAGGTTTCATTTCGAAATTCTACGCATAATGGTCATAACTGGAACCTCTTTTTTGTCCATATACTGTAATGGAAGGCAGCAAGATGCCCGTAGGAGACGGAGTTGCGTGTCGCGTCATCACGCCTCCCACGTAATCACGTGAACTGACTGTGAACTCAATACGTAGAAAAGAAGGAGGAGCCCCAAAGAGCGGTGAAGAAAACATTCATTACACAATTGACAAGGCAGCGAAACAATAAGAAGCAAGTGAGTGACGCATACAAGCATCTTCATAAGACACGAGGTATAGAAAAGCACGGTGTAAACCGTAAGTTTAAATTAAGTTTATAGAAACGCTCCCGCTGCCGTTTGCAATACCATATTTGCGAGATACAAGTTTAATGAGAAGACACGAGGTATAAACGACACTTTGGATGACTTTGTAACAGAGTTAAAATTGCTGGAGCAAGAAACTTTTAACTGCCGAATCATGTCGCGTGTTCTCGGGTAGGTACACCAAAAAATGTATACATTTATGCATGTAATGGGCAAACAAAAAATGTACTATACCTGAAAGCACTGCAGTAGTACTCAATGTATCTTTACTTCTTAAATGTTAATGTTTTACTGTTTAATAATTTATACGCTTCTTATATGTTGTTCAAATTCTTTTATCAAAATACCAGTAACAGCGCACTGCACGATAACGTGGAGTGAATACACTTGACATGAGCATTCATGTTATTTATCCTCTTTCTCTGTACGTTTACCATTCGTTTACTCAGAGGTTGATGCGCTTGCTGCTTAATGAGCAGCTCTTCACCCTAGCGTCCCGCTGCTTCTCTTCTTTCGTCGGCATCTTTTCCCGTTAAAACTAATTAAGTTAGTTTTTGTGTTGCGATAACTTAGTATGTTTTCTTTAATTTTTCAGTTAAGGTGGCACTTAAGTCTTCAATCTGCCTCAAGAATGATTAGCGAAGGTGGTAGGGAATGAAAACGGCACCCGTACGCATCCTCCACGGCCGCACCGGTGTGCGCAGCTGTGAGTTGATTCTACAATAAAATAAAACAAAGATAAAAAG